>NC_092378.1:16563188-16863426 GCF_030028105.1 Mobula birostris
CATTCGGAACTGGAATTTATCTATTTATTGAGATACAGCACAGAGTGGGCCCTTCTGTCCTTTCGAGGCACCCTGCCCAGCATTCCCTGATTTAATCCTAGCCTTGGGACAACTTACAAAGATCAATTGGTATGTCTTTGGACTACACAAGGAAACCAGAGTAGCCAGAGGAAACCCTTGCAGTGACAGAGAGAATGTACAAACTCCTTACAGTCAGCGGCAGGAATTGAACCCGGGTCGCTGGTACTGCAAACCATTGTGCTAACCACTACGATACCGTGCCACCATGTCAACTTTGTATTACTTTGTGCAATATATCAGATTTTTAACTAGTCACTACCAAAATATATATTTTTAATAGTGACATGTTAGATAGTTATGTCTACAGGCTGTGGAAAGTGTGAAGTGGAAGATGGCCTCAAAAAAGTTCCATATGAAAGGAGACACAAAAGATTGCAGTTGCCGGAATCTGGAGTAACTTCTATAAGTTGGAGGATTGAAAGGTTGAGGGGGCTAGGGCTTCTCTCTTTGGAGTGAAGGAGAATGGGAAGTGACCTGATAGGGGTGTATAAGATGATAAAAGGCATTGATAGGTGGACAGCCAGTGCCTTTTGCCCAGGGTGGAAATGACAAATATGAGTGGGTGTAATTTTAAGGTGACTGGAAGAAGGTATAAAGGGGATGTCAGAGGTAGATATTTTACAATGAAAGTGGTAGGTGTGTGGAATGTGTAGCCATGGTAGTGATGGTAGAGGCAGATACATTAGGGACATTTAGGGACTGTTAGATAAGAACATAAGAACATAAGAAATAGGAGCAGGAGTAGGCCATCCGGCCCATCGAGCCTGCCCCACCATTCAATAAGATCATGGCTGATCTGTCCGTAAACTCAGCTCCATCTACCTGCCTTTTCCCCATAACCCTTAATTCCCCTACTATGTAAAAACCTATCTAACTGTTTCTTAAATATATTTAGTGAAGAAGCTTCAACTGCTTCCCTGGGCAGAGAATTCCACAGGTTCACCACTCTCTGGGAAAAACAGTTTCTCCTCATCTCTGTCCTAAATCTTCTCCCCTGAATCTTGAGGCAATGTCCCCTAGTTCTAGTCTCACCACCAATGGAAACAACTTTCCTACTTCTATCTTATCTATCCCCTTCAAAATTTTATTTGTTTCTATAAGATCCCCTCTCATTCTTCTGAACTCCAAAGAGTATAGTCCCAGTCGACTCAATCTCTCCTCATAGGTTAACCCCTTCATCCCTGGAATCAACCTGGTGAACCTCCTCTGCACTGCCTCCAAAGCCAGTATATCCTTCCTCAAGATAGGCACATGACTGAAAGAAAAAGCAAGGGCTATGCAACAGAGAGTGTTAGGTTGATCTCAGAATAGATTAAAGGGTCGGCACAACATCATAGGCCAAAGCACCTGTACTGTTCTATGTTCTATGTTCTTTGGAGGAACGTAATGGGTCTGGCACCTGGAGCAACTTACAAAAAACCGGGAGGAAGTCCATTTCCCTTCGTGGCTACTGCCTGACCCACTGAAGTCCTTCAGATTCTGTGTGTTTTTCAAATGGAATTACTCAACCAATTTATCAATATTGTCCATATTGGTCACAAAATATCTGGAAGAAACAATAGAAATGCTACTCATAGCTTAATTTGTGGGTTTAATCTATATTGGTGGTTGTCCATCGTGTCCGATGATGGCAGGAAACCTGTGCAGGAGAATCTTTAAAGTGGAAAAGCCTTGGCTCTGGGGCAGTTCCACTCTTTTGATCTCAGAAGCCCGGGTCCAGTGGTACGAACAACCATCACATGCTGGGGTTTTCCTTGGTCGCAGTGGATGACCATGACATCTTCTGTGCCTTGTCCTGCCCTTCGCTCCCCACGGAGTGTTGCAGCACCGCCTTCCCAGCTGTTGGATCTCACTGTAGATCTCATCCACCCAGTCGACTGGAGGTGACTTTGCATGCCAGGACAGCCCCACCCCTATCTCACCAGGGGTATGACCCTCACCTGATTTAACCAGCCTGTCAAAGTGGAGTACCAGGGTGTGGTTCTGTTGTATGCTAAAAGCTACTTGGAGCCACAGGTGAGAGCTGAGTGTCCATTGGGAACCAAAGGTGAGTGAGCTTCCCCAGAATGGACAGGTCAAGCCCCTTCACCAGAAGTGCTACCCCTCCCTAGACACCCCATTCACCCATACATCCAGTCTAAAAATGCAATATATTGATCCTGAGAGCAGGATTGTAAAGGAAGCGGAAGGAACACAGTCAAGGCCAATATTATAACACTTCAATTTCTTACAACTATACAAGTGGAAGATACTGTGATAGGTTATTTAAGTATCAAATTTAGTTTCACAATCACCATGACAATGGAATAGGGAATGGAGTGAGGGTAATTGTCAGGCTGGCATGAACACATTTTCTGCATTGCAAGAGCCAAAGCATAAAGCCCTGACTCCAGCCAGCATAGCTCTCCAGGTCATTGAGGCACACAAGCCTCCAAACCCTGCAAGAAGGTTGCAATCCTTCTGATTTTTGATTTAATTTGAAAAGTAAGTGCAGCAATTTATCGCAAGAACAGCTAAACAATACTAGAATGGAAAATAAAAGTCCAAACCATATTGTGATCTAGGACGTCCATCATTATTGAAAACGTTATGTCATGCCATAAGCCTCTTAAAGAAATATGCAGCTGAATTAGTTATTCCATTTATATATTCAATGAAGGCATTATAAGTATATTAAATTAGTTATATTGCAGGAAATACAGGAAGTTGATATTTTCTGAAGGGACCTCACCAGTTGATGTCGTGACCCGGTTAATCCGAAAGGAGACCAATCCAGACACTACGTGCCAGACAAGAATGGCTGACTGTCTGGTGCCACCTGCTAGGAAGGAAGGACCAGTTGGTGTGGACAATGACAACTGCATTTTTTTAACAAAAATAATTAGAGATGTGCAAGTCTTTCCAACATTCGTGCTGAGGATAAGACTTCTTCTGCAATTTAAATTGATATTTTTTGTTTATTTTCTATCTACCATAAATTCCATCATATTAATTATGTTGTTCTTTCCTCCAAGGGGATTGCAACCTTCTCGCAGGGTTTGGAGGCTTGCATGCCTCAATGACCCAGAGAACTATGCTGGCTGGAGTCTGGGCTTTATGCTTTGGCTCTCGCTAGGGTCACCCATGCCAAACAGGTCAAAGGTTAGAGGCCAGGCTAAGAGTGGCCCCTTGGTCCTCCAGGTTCAGGGGATCAGTTCAAGGCTAACAACCCCAACTGGTAAAACAAAATAGTTACAGAAACAGCAATGAAGAATCCTTCTAAATCTGTGTGTGATGGCATGAACAGACAGAGATGGAAGAACCTCATTGCTGACCTAAGTGCCAGCGGCATAATGGGTAGTAAGTAATTATAGTTTTTACCTTAAAGAAATAAATAAGCATACCTGCCATAATGAAAGAACCAAAATAAGTACGTAAATCGTAATCTAATTAGTAGATTCAATACAAACTAAACTTCAGTGCAGACAGGGGTCAAGCAAAGATTTGTCATTGTTCCAATTCTCTCCTAAAACTTTTTATCACCACATCTCCAATGAGATTCTTGTTGGAGTGAAGCTAATCCACAAGATGAATGTAAAACTATTGAACTCTATTTGTGAATGTATGCACTGAAGATCAAGCTCCATTTCATTATTGACTTAAAGATAGACTGGACAACGTGCCTTGCATTAAAAATCTCCAAAGCAAAGGTCCTTTCTAACCTTTGCTTTCACTAGACATATTACCCCAACAATAAAGGTCCACAGTGAGACCTGGAAAAACATGGATTACTTTTCAGATCTCAGAGGCCACTTCTCTGAACAAACAAATGTCAATAATAATGTTCAACACCACCTCCAGAATGCCAGGATAGTCTTTCTCTGTCTGAAGAAAAAAATGTTTAAATGTCAAGGCCTTAAACAAAATTTTTGATCTCCATCCTCAGGTACGCTTCAGACATGGTCTACGTACAGCAGGCACCTCAAAACAATGTGTCTCCAATAGCTTCCATGTCCGTCAGCAGGATAAGCTGATTTTACTCAGCCATTGCTATTGGATGGGCCACATCTTTTGTCTATCGTATACCTGTCTCTAGGAGTAGATGCTCTACTCTGAACTCCAAAGCATTCAGAGGAAATAATTCTGGACTGTTCTAGAAGAATTCTTGGATTGAATGTAACATCCTTATTAACTTGTGGGGATCCCTGGCCCTTGTCTGATTAAAACGGGGAAAGACACTGAGTACCTTCAGATATGAATGGAAACACAGCACTTAAAATTGACAAGAAATCAAGATACAAACTCACTGAAGCTATCAGAGAGGTCAAAAGACAATGCCAGCCTACAATAAAGTCCCAGACCAGTTATGGCAGGAGTGACATGATAAAATAAGCTACAAAACAACGTCAGGCAGCTTTACCAACAACAGCACATCCCTTCCTGATAACCTTAATGTATTCTGTGCACATTTTGAACAGAATGGGATGGGTATTCACCAACTACCCCAACAGCCCCCGGTGTACCTGAACCCACAGTCACCATTGCAGATGTAATAAAAGTCTCCTAAAAGGTGCCCCGCAGAAAGCAACTGGGTAACTGGTGTCACTGCCATGGGGCACTGTCCTTAGATCTTGCACAGATCAGATGGTGGGGCCATTTGTGGATATTTTTAACCTCGCCCTACTTCAATCTGAGTTCCTACCTGCTTTAAGAAGACTATCACCCAGGTACCCAAGGAAAACAAGGTAATGTTCCTTAATGACTTTGACACGATAGCTGTGATATCAACCATCACGACATGCTTCAAGAGGCTGGTCATTGCATGCAATAATTCCAGCCTCCCAGGCAACAAACCACAATCCACCTACCATCGAAACAAGTCAATGATGGACACCTTCTCCCTGGACCGACATTTCTGGATCACATGGATAGTAAAGACACGTATGTTAAGACCACTGTTTATTGGCTGCAGCTCCATCTTTAATACCATAATTCCAAGCAAAACTCATCTCTAGACTCCTAAGCCTGGGAGCCAGCTCCTCCCTTTGCAGCTGGAACCTCGGCTTCCTAACCAATAGAACTGCCATCAGTAAGGTTAGTCAGCCGCACCTCTGCCATGATTATGTGAGGTGATGCACTTGCTCCTCTTTACGTAAATGCGCTGAGGTCGAGAATGTTGAGATCTCCAAGTTCCTAGGAGTGAACATCAGCAATAGCCTGTCCCCATCCAACCGTATTGAAGCCATGGCCAAGAAAGCTTACCAGGTCTTCTACTTCCTCAGGAGGCTAAAGAAATCTTGCAAGTGTTATTTAACCCCCTAATAATTTTTAATGAGGCACCATAGACGGTTTCCTATCAGTATACATCATGGCTTGGTACAGCAACTGCACTACACATGACCACAAGAAACTGCAGAGAGTTGTTGACACATCAGGGAACCAGCCTCTCCTCCATGGAATCTGTTTACACTTCCTGATGCTATGGTAAAACAGCCGGTGTAACCAAAGATCCCAACTACCCCAGTCATTCTCTCTTTTCTTGCCTCCCACCAGGCAAGAGACACAAAAGCCTGAGAGCATGGACCATCAAGCTCAAGGACAGATTCCACCCTGCTTCTATAAGACAACTGAATGTTCCCCTGGTACGATCGTATCCCAGAAAAGATGTATTGTCATTGGAGAGTCCAGAGGAGATTCACAAAGATGATTTCGGGAATGAAGGGGTTAATATATAAGAAGCTTTTGGCAGATTTGGGCTCTACTCAGTGGAATTTAGAACACCTGGGGATCTCATTGAAACCTACCTAATGTTGAAAGGACTAGTTAGGGTAGATGTGGAGAGAATGTTTCCTGTGGTAGAGGTATTCAGAACTAGAGGGCATGGTGTCAAAATTGAAGGGCAATCTTCTAGAACAGAGGTAGGAAGGAACTTTATTTAGCCAGAGAGTAGTGAATCTGTGGAATTCTCTGCCACAGACTGCGGTGGTGGCCAAGTCTGTGGGTATATTTAAGGCAGAAGTTGATAGTTTCCTGATCGGTCAGGGCATCAAAGGACATGGTGAGAAGGTAGGTGTATGGGGTTGAGTGGGATCCAGGATCAGCCATGATGGAATGACGGGGCAGACTCAATGGTCTTATGGTCTTATGATCAGATGGACTCTGGCCTCACAATCTACCTCATTATGACCTTGCACTTTGCAGCCAGCCTGCACTGCATTCTCTCTGTAATGGTCGCACCTTATTCCGCACTCCATTATTGTTTTACTCTGGGCTATCTCAATGCACTGTGTAATGAATTCAAAAGATTCAAAGTACATTTATTATCAATGTCTTTATGCAGCGTACAACCCTGAGATTCATCTTCCCTACAGACAGCCACTAAACAAAGAGACACCGTGGAACCCGTTCAAAGAAAAACATCAACCTCCCACACACAAAAAAAGTACAAGTGAGAAACTCAGAATACAAAACACAAAATCAGAAGAGTCCAGGCATATTTTTGCCCCATTAATATGATGAACTGAGATGGCTAATATGAACACAACCAACAGGAATTCTGCAGATGCTGGAAGTCCTCAGTCCTGACGAAGGGTCTCAGCCTGAAACGTCAACTGTACCTCTTCCTAGAGATGCTGCCTGGCCTGCTGCGTTCACCAGCAACTTTGATGTGTGTTGGCTAATATGAGTAGGCTTGGGCCTACCCTGGCTGCTCTGGAAGCAGATCTAAGGACTCAGTCTGGTTCAGAATGCTGTCATTTGCTTCTATTGTTTGCACGATGTGTGTTTTTGTTTTCCACTTTCATGGTCTTTTATTTTAATCATGGCCTTCGCGTTTCTTGCTTAGTGGCTGCCTGTAAGCAAGCAGATCTCAAGGTGTGCAATTTATACATTCTTTGATACTTAACGTATTTGAACTTTGATATTCAGTTCAGCTCAGTGTTCATTATCTGCAGGCTGCCCTGGTTTAAGTCGCTCAATATAGCAGCAAAAAAAAGGAGCAACCAGAAACCAGAAACGCATCATAATGGGAATTACAGAATCCAGTATGAACAGCATGCAAGGCAAGTTTTTCACTGTACCTCATACTTGTGACAATAATATACTAATTTACTTTCATGCTACCCACCCACTTGCTCATCCATCCCCTCTGCCTCACCTGCAACAGGATGTGTGAATCAACCCCAGGCATCATCAGCCATCTTGGAATCCACAGAATAAATTGAAATAAAAACTCTCCATGAGTCTGAAGGATTGCCAGAGAGAAAGTGGTAGATGACAGGGCAATATTTCTGGTGAGTAATTACCAGATAGAAATGCATCTGTTTTATTAAATATTTGAGATTTAGAGCCAAGGAATGACAGATAACCCCTCTTTCAATTTAATTAGCATATTTTAGGGTGTGATAAAGAATGTATATTCAATGTTACTGTATTTATGCGTAGAACTCTGCAACTTAGTCCAAACAACCCAGTTTTTATTCCTACCATTGTACAGGAAAGCATAGTGAGCTGTTAACAAAAAAAAAACTGACTTATTTATTCATCATTTCAGATGGACAGAGAAGTTTCATAAATTATTTATGACTGTCATACATATGAATTTATCACCTTTAAAATATGAAATTGCAATGGATAAGCTTGCAATATCGACCATGAATTACACTGTTGTTAGTAAATTAAGTAATATTGAGTATTAAATATTGTTGATTTATAAGACTATAAAATCATAAGATATAGGAGCAGAATTAGGCAATTTGGTCCACCAAGTCTGCTCCGCCATTCCATCATGGCTGATTTATTATCCCTCTCAATCCCATTCTCCTGCCTTCTACCCATAATTTTGACCCCTTTACTAATCAAGAACCTAACCACCTCCATTTTAAATGTAGTCAATGACCTGGCCTCCACAGCCATCTGGGACAATGAATTCCACCGATTCACCAGCCTCTGGGTAAAGAAGTTCCTCCTCGTTCTGTTTTATAGGGACAGCCTCTTTTCTGAAGCTGTGCGCTCTGGCGCTGGACTCCCCCACTATAGGAAACACCCTCTCCATGTGCACTCTAACTAAGCCTTTCAATGAGATCCCCCTCATTCTTCAGACTCTAGTGAGTGCAGGCCCAGAGTCATCAAGCACTCCTTATACGTTAAACCCTGACATTCCCAGGAACCTTCTCGTGAACCATCTCTGGACCATCTCCAACACCTTATCTTAGATAAGGGACCCAAAACAGCTCACGATACTCCAAGTGCGGTCTAACTAATGCCTTATAATGCTTTGGCATTTCATCCTTGCTTTTATATTCTAGTCTTCTCTAAAGCTGACATTGCACTTGTCTTCCTTATAATTGTGATTGGAATCAAAGGCTCTTACGTAGTCATAGTCATACTTTATTGATCCCGGGGAAAATTGGTTTTCATTACAGTTGCACCATAAATAATTAAATAGTAATAAAACTATAAATAATTAAATAGTAATATATAAATTATGCCTGGAAATAAGTCCAGGACCAGCCTATTGGCTCAGGGTGTCTGAACCTCCAAGGGAGGAGTTGTAAAGTTTAATGGCCACAGGCAGGAATGACTTCCTATGACGCTCTGTGTTGCATCTCAGTGGAATGAGTCTCTGGCTGAATGTACTCCTGTGCCCAACCAGTACATTATGTAGTGGATGGGAGACATTGTCCAAGATGGCATGCAACTTGGAGAGCATCCTCTTTTCAGACACCACTGTCAGAGAGTCCAGTTCCATCCCCACAACATCACTGGCCTTACGAATGAGTTTGTTGATTCTGTTGGTGTCTGCTACCCTCAGCCTGCTGCCCCAGCACACAACAGCAAACATGTTCACACTGGCCACTACAGACTCGTAGAACATCCTCAGCATCGTCCGGCAGATGTTAAAGGACCTCAGTCTCCTCAGGAAATAGAGACGGCTCTGACCCTTCTTGTAGACAGGTAATTGTTGTACAATTAGCTTTAAACCCATTGTGTAGTATATAAATATTATTTATATTGTATTGTGGATAAAAACAAAGAAAACGGTCCTGGTTATATCATTGCTGCCAGAAAATGAGGTCAGAAAGGGTTGATATTTGTCCGGGATACCTCACTCCCATTCTACGGTTACAATCAGTGACCACTTTATTAGGTACACCTGTGCACCTACTCATTAATGCAAATATATAATTAGTCAATCATGTATCAACAACACACATCATAAAATAAGGCAGACTTAGTCAAGAGGTGCAGTTGTAACCATACATCAGAATGGGGAAGACATGTGACCTAAATGATTTTAACTGTGGAATGATTGTTGATGCCAGACGGGGTGGTTTCAGTATCTCAAAAAATGCTGATCTCCTGGGATTTTCATGCGCAGTTGTCTCTAGAGTTTACAGAGAGTGGTGCAAAAAGAACCAAAATAAAACATCCAGTGAGTGGCAGTTCTGTGGGTGAAAACGCCTTGTTATTGAGGGAGATCGGAGGAGAATTGCCAGACAAGGCTACAGTAACTCAAAAACCATACAATAGTGGTGTGCAGAAGATCATCCCTGAATGCACAACACGTTGAACCTTGACGAGGATGGGCTACAGCAACCAAACCTGAACCCATGCAGAAAAACACTCAGTGGTCTCTTTATTAGTTACCTCCTGTTTAGGTACTTTTTAACATTAGAAGATAGCAGTGGCAATTGTTTACTAATATTTAAACATGATACAAAATGTAAGTTACATTCAACTTATCCAGTAATCTACTTGAGTTTTTTAAAATGTAGTTTTGAAACTATTTTAACTGACTGCTGCTTTAATACAATGAGCAACTGGTTTTGAAATGCCAGTAAACCCCTCAGGCAACAGATTAATTTGAGTTCAGATTGAGTTTGCCTTCACAATGCAGAACTGGTAGTATAACCCCACCTCTATGATGTCACCAAAGTAAGAAAGCCTGCATCATTTATCTATTCCTTTTGAATATTTGTCATTTCCCGTCAGGTCCAGATCATGTGAATGTGTTTGGTTACATAGATTACTTAGGGATAAATACTACACAATACCTCCCTGAAATGTATGTGAAAGAACAGAGGTTTCTGATACATTCACCAGTTGTACACTGAGACAAACAGAAGTTTCTGACTCATTCACCAGTTGTATACTGAGATCAGCAGAAGTGTCTGACACATTCACCAATTGTGTACTGAGCTGTAACTGCAGTTTAGAGTTAGGGAGCCCCCTGCATTTGTCAATATTTTCAAGAGAATGAGAACATAACGTGTTTTAGCAGAATAAACACTTAGGTAACTTCTCCAACTCACTGCTTACTATAACAAGAGACTCACTGCTTGCGATAACAGATTAAAGAGGAACTTATCAATAGATAATTATGTCTGGATGAATTACATAAATGAAACTTACTGCAAGTTTAAAAGTACGCAAATCTTGGATCAAAATATACAGAGTTCACATCAATATTTCCTTTTACCTATTATGTAGCAACTCTAGCAAATGATTTGGAGAGGAAGCTTTCATTTTTTGATATTAGTTCATAATTACCCAAATAAGTTGATGCCTTTGGTGGAGAGTTGTTATGCCCATTCCTACCCAGCCTGTATTATGGTCAGTAAATTTGTGCATCATCTGGCATCCGCACTACCTGAAGAAAATCCAGGGCTCTGCCAGCACCACCAACTTAATTTTAAAATACAAACTTTTTTTTATCACTGGTGGCATTGATCTTACTTTCAAAACAAGCAAGCTGGTAACTGCACTGGCTCATGCTTACTTCTGTTAGTTACATCCAGCATATTTTAAAACTTCTATTGTAGACCAAAGGGCCTGTACTGCTCCGTACTATTCTGTGCTCTAAATATCACAAAAGATAGTTATAAATAAAGGGATGTGTTATCTCTTATTAAAAAAACAAATACAACAAATGATCAAGAAGATTTTTAGGTTCAATAGGTACATATAATGTCAGAGAAATGTATACAATATACATTCTGAAATTCTTCTCCTTCCATGAAAACAGAAGAGTGCCCCAAAGAATGAATGTCAGTTGAAACATTAGAACCCCAAACCACCCCCCCAGCTCCCCCCTCCCATGCACAAGCAGCAGCAAGGCAACAATTGCCACCCCCCACACCAGCAAAAAAGCATCAGATCAAGATTTTACAATAAACAGTAATATGTTTTTAATTAGGATAGTTCATAGTATCTAAACCCTATCTGGTTTCTCCCATTATTAAATCCTGGCTAGCTTCACCACACTCCGATCTTAACCAAGATGATGCACAATTATAAAACAAACAAAAGTTTAACAGAAAAAGCACGCGTATCTGTAAAAGGGGAAACATTTCAGTTTGTTGACCCTTAATCATAACTAGAAAAAGTTAAGAAGCAATCACGTTTTAAGTAGCAATAAAGAGAAGAGGTGCAAAAAATGAAGAACAGTATTTGATTGTGATATGGTAGAGATCTTGGGTGGCAGGGAGGAGAGACATTTCCACCAAAGAAGGTGTAAGGCACTCCTTCCCTCCACTGGTCTGTAAATCACCCTTGGGCAAGGTGTAGCACCGGCTTAGCCCCACCCCGATCAGGGTCACGTGAAGTCATGGGAGCAGCTGGTGGATGGTTGTATGAGCAGCTGGTCCTGGTTATGTGACCACTGACGACCAGCTGATGATCTCTTACGAGTATTGATAATGGCTGGGGTCACCCAAAATGTGAAGGCACTGCCCAGAAGAAGGCGATGGCAAACCACAGCTGTGGAAACATTTGCAAAGAACAATCATGATCATGGATAAGACCATGATCACCTACATCATACAGCAAGGCACATGATGATGATGATAGTAGAGATCAAACAAGGCTAAATGACACCTGATGATGATGGAGGTTTATGAAGATCCATTTATCACAGCTAATCTTTCTGGAGAAGATATTAATGGTAGACAGTTTAAGCAGAAGAATTTTGAATCAGAATTATTATCTGTGACATATATCCTGAAATTTAGATTAGATTATGAGTACACTCAGTCCTCTTTTATTGTCATTTAGAAATGTGTACATGCATTAAGAAATGATACAATGTTTCTCCGGCGTGATATCGCAGAAAACAAGACAGACCAAAGACTAACACTGACAAAACCACATAATTATACCATATAGTTAAACTTGTTGTTTTACGGCAGCAATACAGTATAAATGTTACAAAATTACAATAAGTTACAATAGGAAATAATAAATAGTGCAAAGTAGACCTAAAATGTTGAGTGTGTGTCTTCAAGCTCTTAAACCTCTTCTCCGATGGTAGTAATGTGAAGAGGGCATGAAAGGCAGAGAACAAATATAGAATCTCAGACAATTTTATATCAAGCAATGTCCTGAGCACTAAAAAAGAGATTCAAAAAATGATTCACAAACATTAGTCATGATCTGTCCTCCTTTTACTTCTGATATTACTAAGCATGGTGCTTTATGAGCTGTTATATTCAAATCAATTCTTAGCTCTATAAGTGATTGCACCTTCTTTAAAACTGTCAGCACAAACTGTTTGTGGACAGTTTAACTCATGGTTTACTCAAATGAATAAATTTACGGGATTGAAGGGGCAGGAACATCTTTATTTTAAAACAGCACATTCTGTTTTCAAATCCCAACATGGCTTCAAAGCTCTCTGTGTATAATCTCCCCAACTCATCCAACCCTCTAATATCCACACTCTGGAAATTCTAGCCTCTTGAGTATTCTTGAATATTGGTAATTTGATTTCTCCATTTTTCAACTGCCAAGGGATTAAGCTCTGGGAATTTTTCCAATAATCCTGTTTGTTTTTCTCCTGCCCTTTCTTCTCTGTATTCTAGGTTTTGGAGCTTAACTTGCCAATGAAGCTGATGGTCCATTGTCACTTTTTGTAGTTGGACATCACATTTTGTTTGATAATGCTTCTGGAAGTACAGCGAGTTGACTTTGACTCTGAAGCAGTGTTCTTTACAATTTTTAATGTGAAAAATTTCAATAATAATTTAACTTTTGATTTATAACCCACTATCTACACTCAGCCTCTCTGTTGAAATAACCTTAAATCCTCTGCTGTTTCGTTTCCTTTTAATCCAAGTTACTTTATGAATTTTAATTCTACTCAGTCTCCAATAATTTTCTCTATCCTATCTATGTGTGCTTCACAAGTAATTCCTAAATAGTAATATCATTAGTCAAAATAAACATAATAGTAAAGAAAAATCAGAAATATTGTGAAAATATAGCTAGTGAACTAAGTATTGTATATTATGGTCATTAACACAAGAGGTTCTACAGATGCTGCAAATCCAGAGCGACACACACAGAATGCTGGAGGAACTCAGCAGGTCGGGCAGCAACTATGGAGAGGAATAAACAATCAACATTTAGGGCCAAACCCCTTCATCAGGATTTATCATTAATACCCTTTGTCCAATATCTGCTGTGATCCAGGTCCACAGGCAATAAGTTTTACTTCCAATTGCCCTTTGAAGTAGGCCAGTATTTTTTGTGTAGTATCCCTGTTGCAAAAAGGCCAGTAATTAGTCAGCGTTAGTCCACTCATTAAACATTACAAAAATGCTTGAAATGAAGAACATCTGAAAATGCACAGCTAGTGAAGTAAATGCATTTAAATAGTTAAAGCAGCTTACAGTTCTCAAAGCAAAGCATCCCCTTATTATTGGATCAGATCAGAGTGCCGTCACCTTGCCATATTTGTGCAACTAACGGGAGGAAGTGCTCAAAGCGTACCCGAATTTCCATTGACAGTGTAGCTCCGAGCATGTTTGCAAAACTCAAGAGTCTGCAGCACATTTGACAAGAAGTACCAAAGCGATTATATGTTTCAGCCTAAGATCCCACCACCAGAGAAGGCAATCTTCAATCAGTCCAGTACACCAAGTGTGATGTCAATCAACGGCCAGAGAAGTTCATACAGTTAATTAACTGCAACTTTAACACGACGGTAATGACCGCCATTGTACCATTAACGTTGTGCTTCAGAACTATATGTGCGTCTAGCTGAGTTGGGTCAATTTATAATACTTACAAAAGTGGAATCTCTTCAAATAATCGAAAAATTGTTCGACTTTGTCCACAAAATCACATACAAATCAACCAATTACTGTTCTATCAATGAATTCCCCGTTATTGAAAGTCATTTGTAATACTATTAAATATTCACGAATGATCAATATGGCTGGCGTTTGACAAGGTTCCAAAACCTTACGCCAAGCACAGACTAGAGCTGATCTAGAGGCCAGAGAAGGACTGCAATGGATATCAAAGTAGTATTTGATCATGCGGCTTTAAGAAGCTCAGCGGAAACTGAAGTCAGTAGGAATGATAGGGAGAATGAGTGAGTGAATATCTTGGGATGAAAACTTATTTAACATAAAGCAGATTATTTATTTCTTCCATGTTTGGAAAATTTCCCCCCGAATGAGCATTAATTGCATTAGCCTATTCTAAATCAATGAGAACGGGAAAGTAGGCTACACGGGATATGACCTTCATGGAAAAGTCATAGACTGATACAGGAACATTCCACTCCAACCATCAAGTCTATGCCGATCATCATGCGCCATTCTAGCCGCTTTTTAATCTCTACTTCTGATCAACTGCTTCCCGATTTCTACCGTTCGTGTCGAACATTTTTCCCTGGGTGGAACAGGGCGAGAAATTTCATATTTTATCCTGGTCGTGTTGACATCACACAAGTAGTATAGTGCTCCTGTTATGTAACTGCAACTAACTTTCGCCTCTGCTTTCAACGACCGTCTCCTTACTAACTGCTACCACGAGCGTCATTTCATCCTATTGATGAATATGTCATAAATGAAAACAATGAGTGTTGCTTTGATCCCAGCATCCGCAGGTTATTCTGTGTTGATGAATATGTCATGTCAGCCCGTAATGTGACCTTCACGTCAGACTGAGTATTTATTTATGCAATCGGAGGAATATTTCTCCTGTTTTTGCCTTTGAGAGAAACCTATGCCGCCGTTTTAATTCCAATGTGATTTGTTTCCCTGCTCAAAAAGTGACCAAATTTTTAAGAAACTTATCTTTTTTACAAAACATGATCTTCGTTATTTGAGTGACTGAAATATTTTAGAGTTCGACTACATTATCTCATCATAGCTTCATCTAGGTAAACTATTTTTCTAATCACATCTGCGGGAAATGGCTGTTCGTTGCTATTGGGCGATGTAAGTGAGGCGAGGGTTGGCGGATGGAATCAACGCAAATCATTCGCTCACTCAGCGTCTTTGTCTGCGAATGTTAACGTTGAGTGAACACTTCCACCCCCAACACATTGTTAACCTGTTTTGACTCAAGTTTAGTGTTTCCGCGGTTATTTGTAGTCACAGACGGCTTGCTACTATTAAACCTATGAAACGAACGATTTCAGTCTCTGCGTAGTTCAGAATTTTGTTGTAGCGCACCAGTACATGTGCCGAGGCACCCAGAGCTCCCTCAGCAACAATACTCCCCTCCTCCCTCATCGCCCCTCCAATTCAACACGTGGATAAACAACACAGACTACCACTGTCTACATCCCCTCCTTGCTGTGCACCTACCATCCACACCTCCACATCCCAACTGCTGTCGTCCCAATCTTCACCTCCCTCAGGATCTAGATAATTTCCACCAACTCCCCAGTCATCATGGACTCACCTTCACTACGGAGCAGGCGAGAAGGGCTCTGTCCAAACTCAGACACGGCAAAGCATTGGGACCGGACGGTGTGAACCCCAAGGCTCCTGAAGGAGTGTGCTGAGCAGCTGTGTGGAGTTCTCCAGCACGTTTTCAATCTGAGTCTCAGCCTGGAAAGGGTCCCGACTGTGTGGAAAGCATTGTGTGTGGTCCCAGTACCCAAGAAGGGCCAACTGAAAGTATTGAATGTCCACCATCCAGTGGCCCTTACCTCACACGTCATGAAGACCCCAGAGAGATTGGCCCTGGCTCACATCCAAGCCCTGGTCACATCAGCCCTCGATCCCCCGCAGTTTGCCCATAAGGAGCACATTGGCGTCGATTATGCTATCACCTACCTGCTGAACAAGCCTACTCCCATCTGGATAGCACTGTGAGGAACATGGTTTTTGATTTCAATACTATACAGCCCTAATTGCTGGGGGGAGGGGAGGAAAGCTCCATTCAATACAGGTTGACACTTCCATTGTATCCTGGATAATGGACTACCGGACTGGCAGACCACAGGCTGTATGAGGCTTCGGAACTGCGTGACAGGCATGGCTATAAGCAGCACTGGGGCCTCACAGGAGGCTGTGTTGACTTCCTTCCTGTTTACACTGTATACCTTGGACTTCAGATACAACACTGAGTCATGTCATCTGCAGGAATTCTCTGGCTGTGTAAAGGGAAGACTGGAGGATGAATATACGGCCCTAGTGGAGGACTTTGTCAAAAAGTGCAAGCTGAATCATCTGCAGGTCAAAACCACTGAGACAAAGGAGATGGTTTGGCTTTAGGGAGACAAATCCTGCATTGCTCCTGTTACTACTGACAGTGGGGATTCTAGGAGAACCTGGGGGTGCACCTGAATGAGATACCTGAGTGGAGCATTAACACAGAGGCTGAGTACAAGAAGGGCCAGAGACACCTTTACTTCCTGAGGAGACTAAGATCCTTTGAAGTTTACAGCCCTCTCCTTCACAAGTTCTACCAATTTATTGTTGCCAGTTCAGTGTTCTGTGCAGTGGTGTGCTGGGGTGGTGGCATCAACACTGGTGATGCCAACAGGTTCAATAAACTGATTAGCAAAGCTGGCTCTGTTGTAGGAGTCAAACTAGACACGCTGGAGGCTGTGGTAGAACAAAGGACTCTATGAAATCCTGGCAATTCTGGACAATATCCTTCACCTTCTGCATACCACCATGGCTGAACAGAGGAACACTTTTAGTAATAGATTAAGACAACTGCCCTCTCCAAAGAGCTCTATGTGAAGGCGTTCTTACCCTCAGCCATTAGACTCTAGATTAGATTTCAATTTAGAGAATTATCTGTAGAGAAAACACTCTTGTCATGAAGCTCACGCAAAAAAAAACACATGGCTTGTTTAACTTCAAAATATGCATTTATTTAATAAAAAAGATCTTCGATGTCCTACCGAATGTGATTAAAAATAAAAAGTTACAAGTGACCATTAGCAATGCAATGTTGATTGCTACGCAAAACTTACTGTAAGTAATTACAATGATGTGTATAACATTATACACAATAAATACATCAGAAATAAATATTTCCTTGTTAAGTTAAAAAAAACGTTTTTTGGGGAAACTGGTACTGCTTCCTTGCGTCTTGGTTTGCTTTCCTCAGTTATCAATCGGTGATTTCCCCTGGTGTCCGGGTTTCCGTCCTGGTGTTGAACAGTGGCTCGTTATCTCCTGCAGGAGGATGAACAGCTCCCCAACAACCTTGGCCTCACTCGCTTCGCCGAGCTGGAATAAACGAACCACAGTAACAAATTAACATCAGTTGAATTAATTCAGTGCAGGAAAACTAGGAAATCTTCTACACGAAACATAGCGCCGAAAAGATGGTTACAGAAAGTCACATGAATACCGAATGCTGAACTCTACTGAGATCAATTCTTTTTCTCACTCTTGATTGTATCACATTGTTGAAACATAATCGAATTTGTACAGGTGATTCCCGAGTACCTCACTAGGAGCACAACAGTTTTATGTCTTGAATCTGATCTGCACAATGTGCATGAATTCTTAGTAAATTACCTTCTCCACTTTCTGTTTCAGTCGTTCGATGTTCTTGTTGGCTTTCGTTTTATCTTCAGTATCCTGAAAAGAACACAACCAATTCAATCACAAGATCTCGTTTCAGCGCCTGTTCCAGTCAGCAGTACTTTCGTATAGTTCCTCTCCCTTCTACTACTGAGCCCGAATTTGAGCTGTCTGCCCACCAGCAGAGTCATAACACTGCGTACTTAATTACTCGTTTGAAATGCGAGCGGTATCAAGTCTACGTTATCTCGAATTGGTTCAATCAGAACAGGAAACACTTACGCAGTCAGACATGTGCCGTTTCATGAGAACGGCGAGAAACTCTTTAACGTCGCTTAGATGCAAATATTTGGCGTGCAAATGGTCAGACTGGAGAACGGTTCCAAGATAGAAGTCAATCACCTCTTTGAGAACGTAGCAACTACCAGATTTCTGCAAAGCAAACCATAGATCTTACAGGTATTCTCCAAAAAGAAATGATACTGTGAATTGATCACGTGTGTTCGGTGAGATTAAAGAGCATCGCACCAATACAGTGTCATACCTCCAGTCCTCGAAATAGATCCTTTCCCACTAGTCTCGTCTCCGTATCCTCGTCGTGCTTTTGAGCCTGTGAAATGATGGATATGGATTAGAGATGTTGTTAAAAAGCTTGAAACAACATTAATTTGTATGCAGAATGAAAGGCAAATTCCTTTACTTACATCTTTAGACAGGACATGAAACTTATGTCTCATTTGTCGTAGTAAATGTTCTTCTACGTGACAAACCGCACTCGATCTCCTGGATTTCAGACTCGGGGCACTGCTCCCCAGGACTGCAAAGCAACCAAGTACCAACACAGCTACAGGCGCGAGGGAATACATTCTGAAAACAAGCTATCAGACAGATCTAGCTCACTTGCAAGTCAAAACTATCTTAACTTCGCTGCACCTTAACCAAGATTGAGATAAAGCTGATAAACAAAAGTGAAAAAGATGTGTTGAGCTAGCCCGTTATCTGCTTTTCTGAACAGACTGCCGGTGTGCAATGTTTATATATCTATCAAAGGTAGTACTGAAATTTCCCTCAATGATCTGATGACGTGTGGAGTTTACTCGATAAATTTCCGCTTTCTAGCAGGTATTTGTCGGTTGGGCTTTGACGATTGTGCAAATTCGCAGTGTTCTAATAAAGTCAGGTCAGCGTTTTAAGGTGAATCATGATCATTCAGGAATTGTATCTATTTTTATTACTCTTTCAATAATGGTAGCTCTCCATCTTGTCTCTCATGACATCACACCCTAGTTTCATTTTAGCCAAAGAAATATAATGAATCTTGATATGTTAGAATTGCTTAATATGGCCAGATCGATCTCGTCCAGTCTAGAGAGCCCCCAGGCGGAAATCTAAAGAAATATTCTCGACCATTTAACTCGAGAAGATAATGAGTTCATGTATCCTTGAGGGCTGTGGGATAGGATAATAAGGTGGTTGAAATGTATGTGGAACACTCGCCTATATTAATGCAAGAATTAGAAATGCAAACCCTCCTTAAGCCGCACCTTGTACGCCTCTCCTCACCATATTGTAGGGAAGAAGTGTCTGGACTTGCAGGGATACGTTGGAGAGTTTAAAAGATGTTATCATAGTGAAAGGACGGGCAAGATAGAGTTATTTTCTTTGGAAGAAATAAGACTAAGGGAAGACTTGACAGGATGTACAATTTAAATTACAAATATTAAAACTATATGTGAGGGGTCTGGGTAGAGTAAATAGCTGATTTATCAATATCGGGAAAGTACATAGATTTAAAGTCATTGGTAAAAAGAACAGGGGAGTTGAGGAAGTGTACTTAGAGAGTCTTGATATGTATTGTTACAGACCTAGTGGTGAAAGTGAATTAGACTAGGAGACACTTCCATAACTGGCACAAACATGATGGTTTCAATAGGCTCTAATGCTCTAAATTCTCAATGTTCCTACAAGTTAACTAATATAAATCACGCATCCATCTCCAAACACACAAAATGCTGGAGGAATTCAACAGGTCAGGTAGCATCCATAGAAATGACCAAACAGTCAATGTTTCAGGCCAATACAAGGGACTCAGTCTGAAACATCACCTGTTTGCTCATTTCCCTGAATGCTGCCTCACCTGATGAGTTTCTCCAGCATTTTGAGTGCGTTGCTTTGGATTTCCAGCCTCTGCAGAATTTCTTCCATTCATGTATCCATCTATTTCCTCAGAATTCTGCCACATTCGTCAAAGTCATCACTGAAATATCAAAAGATTTCCAGCTAGTGACATGAACTTTCTTCTCAAACAGTTTATCGTGGATACTTGACAAGAAAGGATTAGCTTGGTTTTAAACTTCTAACAGTTCTTCCTCTACAGAGTAGAATATTTTTATTAATAATTTCTTCCTTCTCCCCAAATTATCCACTCTATTACACTTCTAACTATTCAAAGTTCAAAGTTCAAAAGTTTAATGTAAATTTATTCATTTACCCAACATCATTAAGACCTTTTTTTTAACCATTTTACTTTTTTTCACACAGTCACTACATGACCACCTTCATAACAGAAGCCATCTGTCCTTGGCAGTTACTCCCCCATAGCAGCGCAGACTCAATGGGCCAAATGGCCTAATTCTACTCCTATATCATATCTTTTTGTTCTTCATTCTCAAAACTGTGTGCTCAGCTCTCTAGTGTGTTTCAATTCACAGTCTACCCACATCAAAGATTAAACACAACTGCAAGGTGCTGTTATTTAAATATTCTTTGCTGAAAGGAAATAGCTTGGTAATGCTTTTCTCTGTTCCTAAAAATAAATCAATGAATGTATAATTCAATTTACATATAAAGTGCATCTTTCAATAGGTCTGATAATAGTGCTGCAATTAAAATATAACTTACCTTATCCCTTACAGACGCCTTTTAAAATGTTACGTATTTCCCGCATCTCCTATTTGGTACTACAGACCTTCATATATATTATAGAACTTTACATTTCAAACCACAGTCAGAAACATTTATTTAATATAGCATGTTTTACTGCCAATTTTCTAGGGTTTCAGAAAAACAAACTTCAAAGTTCGAAGTAATTTTATTATAAAAATGTATGTATGTCACCATATACAATGCTGAGATTCATTTTCTTCTGGGTATGCTCAGCAAATCTACAGATTAGTAACCATTACAGGATCAATGAAAGGTCAGCCAGAATGCAGAAGGCAACCAACTGCAAGTGCAGATATAAATAAACAGCAATAAATGATGAGAACATGAGATAATGAGATAAAAAGTCCTGAGATCATTGTTTGTGGGAACACCTCAATGATGGTGTAAATGACTGTAGTTATCCCCTTTAGTTTAAGAGCCTGATGGTTGAGGAGTAGTAACTGTACTTGAACCTGGAGGTGTGAGTCCTGAAGCTCTTGTACCTTCTACCTGATGGCAGCAGTGAGAAGAGACGATGACCTGGTTGGTGGGGATCTCTGATTATGGAAGCTGTTACCTATGATAGGGTCTCATGTAGATGTGCTCAATGGTTGGGAGGGCTTTACCCATGATATACTGGGCCAAATCCACTACCTTTTGTAGGATATTCCATTCAATGCATTGGTGTTTTCATACCAGGCTGTGATGCAGCCAGCAAATATACTCTCCACTACACATCTATAGAACAACAGAGGATGGTATAAATATAGCTCAGTTATTCTGTAGCATGGGCAGAATGAACACTAGGGAGAGGATTAATTGATCTTCTCCTCATCAATTCACAAATGAAGTTATCTGTGGTAGAAATGAGCTGCTTGTGGAATACAGGAGGAATGGAGACAGGCTAGCCCCTGTTGACATCAATGGATCTGGGTTGAGAGTGTGAACAGCTTTAAGTTCCTTGGCATAAACATCACTGAGGATCTCACATGGTCTATACGTACCAGATGTGTGGTGAAAAAGGCATAACAGTGCCTCTTCCACCTCAGACAGTTGAAGAAGTTTGGCCCCCCAGATCCTAAGAACTTTCTACAGGGGCACAATTGAGAGCATCCTGACTGGCTGTATCACTGCCTGGTATGGGAACTGTACTTCCCTCAATCGCAGGACTCTGCAGAGAGTGGTGCGGAGAGCCCAGCGCATCTGTAGATGCGAATTTCCCACTATACAGGACATTTACAAAGACAGGTGATTAAAAAGAGCCCGGAGGATGATTGGGGACCCGAGTCACCCCAACCACAAACTGTTCCAAGCTGCTACCATCCGAGAAACGGTACTGCAGCATAAAAGCCAGGACCAACAGGCTCCGGGACAGCTTCTTCCACCAGGCCATCAGACTGTTTAACTCATGCTGATGCAACTGTATTTCTATGTTATATTGACTATTCTGTTGTACATAATTTTTATTATAAATTACTATAAGTTGCCCATTGCACATTTAGATGGAGATGTAAAGATCCTTTTTCTCCTCACGTATATGAAGAATGTAAGTAATAAAGTCAATTCAATTCAATTCAAATGTTTTTGGTACTATGACTAGCAAGCCATCTAAAAGCACATCATTCACTCAGCCTTGGACCAGACTATTCCTTCCAGCACAGGCTCATTGTTCTGATGGGAAGCCCAGCTCATAGCTGAGCAGCAACATCCTGTGTAGCACAGGGACTTCTCACTGTAAGTTGCTGGCGCTCTCCTTGATAACTGGCAGGACGCCAGCCTGAGCTGCACCAAATGTTAAAGCTGTCAAATGGCTAGGTTTGCCTCTTCCTTTCATTTTGGCAATTAGCAAATAGCTGCAGTGCAAAACATTTTATAAAAGTGGTTTCTAACCCCACTGTTGTATTTATTACGTCTGTATATTTTAATTAAGGATTTCCTTTCGCTTATCTCTCAATTCAATCTATGAGACTGATGTTATAGACCATGTTAAGAGCAGCCATCCTTCCTGATAGAATTTAACTGTAGCCATAGAAACCAAACATTTTGTCTGGAGTTCTCAATTAGATGATATAATTTCTCTTTAACCATCCAATAAAATCTATATATTATTTAAAAAGTCATCCTCAATTCTTTTGCAATGCCACAAAAAAAAACCTTTCGGAGCGTAAACCTAGACTTCTAGGCAAATGCCTTCAGTTATATGTGCAACTATCAACATGGCTTTGAAATATTTGCCTCTAAGTCTTGCTTTAAAATGAATTCACTCTCCTTCATATCAGTTGACCTTGTCATCATATTTGGTGGAATTGATTAAACACAGGTCTGGCTATGCAGTGCTGTAAACAGTCAACAGAGGACAATGCAGTAGCACCTCATGCCTCTCAGTCCTCTCAGGACACCAGATGTAATGTTTATCTTCGATTCAGTAAAACATGAAGATTTGGTAGTTCAGAGCAACACTGGAGGTACAGTACAAAAAGTTGGTGTGTTGTTGTTAACTTGATTGTTCTTATTATTTCTACTTCATGGCTTTTTCTTTATAAAATACTAGAAGGATTTGTCATGGAGTTATAGAAAAGTACAGCACAGAAACAGACCCTTTGGCCCATCTAATCAGTGCTGGATCATTTAAACTGCCTGCTCCCATCGACTGCACTGGAACAATAGCTCTCCATACCCCTACCATCCATGTACTTGCCCAAGCTTCTCTTAAATGTTGAAATGGAGTTTGCATGCATTAGTTGCATCCATACTCTGAAGACCTTCTGATTGAAGAAGTTTCCCGTCATGTTCGCCTTATTCTTTTCGCCTTTCACACATAACCCATGATCTCTAGTTGTAGTCCCACCCAAACAGTGAGAAGAGCTGTTTGCATTTACCCTATATACAGTGAAGGGTCTCGGACCAAAACATCAACTGTTTGCTCTTTTCCATAGATCGGCCTAGCTTGCTGAGTTCCTCCAGAACTTTGTGTGTGTTGCAGAAGGGCTGCATAGGTGACGGAACAGGTGATGGAATACAAACGATGCATCTGTTCGATCTGTGGAACAGTCTGCATAACCCCACCTTCACCCCAATAGCAAACTCAGAACCCACTATTTAAACGAGTGTAAATCAGTTATTTTTGGTCCTGAAAGACTGCTTAAGGAGAAGAGAGCAGAGTGTAGGGAAGGGCTACAGTCACGTACTCTCTTCTTGCAGCACCATTGGAAGTCCACCTCTGCACTGGATTTGATACCTACTGCATCAGTTAAAGCTCTGCTGCCTTTCTTCCATCATAAATAACGATGAACAAGAGGCTTCTTTGGTCAATGCTCTCAGTGACAGTGCAGCTTTACATAAGAATCCAAATGACAAAGCTAAAGCACTTGCAACGATTTTCAGCCAAAAATTCTCAGCCATGACCCTTCTCTGTCTTCTCCATCCAAACCATCACAGGGTCCAGTCTTCAACCAATTGATTCATATCTTGTGGCATCAAGAAATAGTTGAATGCAACGGACAAAACAAAAATGTATATACAAGTAATACCATGGCTGCAGTGAGGAAGATCCATACTTTAAAAGTAGATAAGTCGTCAGTCAAACTATTGCTACATTGCTATTGGTAGATCATTTGGCATTATTTAAAGAAGAAATAAATGCTGTATATCTTTGCATGATCGGATAATCAAGGGCTTTATAAGATTGGTGCAGGAAAGGAAATAAGGCCTGGGGTGAAAGGCGGGACAGGTCTCAGGGATTGAGTGGCCTACCCTGGCTCTGATTATGTTCTTTGTACTTTAATAACTGCAACCTGCCATCTGCGCATCAATGTGGAAATTTCATGGAAATTCCATGAAACAGCTATTGTTCAGGTAATATCATTAGCAAAGTGGCTTAGAGAATCAACAATAGTCCCATTAAGCAGAACTTAGTTACTAAAATTTGTGCACCCATGCTTGGTTTGGGTCCCACCGTGCTCATTTAGTTTTGATGGCTGCAAGTACCCTTCATATTTCTTCAAGTAGCAATGCGATGCGTGTCCATGTGCATCCTGCACAGGTTGATAAGTAGCAATATTTGCACAACACAAATGACCATCTGCCCACATCCTACTTACATCTGTCATTCGCCACTTCTGCCTGAGTATTACTGTTTGTCAGCATCAGCAAGACATCAACATTCTAGATATCAAAGTTGACAGAGACTTTAGAGACACAAACAACAGGAATTCCGCAGATGCTGGAAATTCAAGCAACACACATCAAGGTTGCTGGTGAACGCAGCAGGCCAGGCAGCATCTGTAGGAAGAGGTGCAGTTGACGTTTCAGGCCGAGACCCTTCGTCAGGACTAACTGAAGGAAGAGTTAGTAAGAGATTTGAGAGTGGGAGGGGGAGGGGGAGATCCAAAATGATGGGAGAAGACAGGAGGGGGAGGGTTGGAGCCAAGAGCTGGACAGGTGATTGGCAAAAGGGATACGAGAGGATCATGGGACAGGAGGCCCGGGGAGAAAGACAAGAGGGGTGGGGAAACCCAGAGGATGGGCAAGGGGTATAATCAGAGGGACAGAGGAAGAAAAAGGAGAGTGAGAGAAGGAATGTGTGTATAAAAATAAGTAACAGATGGGGTATGAGGGGGAGGTGGGGCATTAGTGGAAGTTAGAGAAGTCAATGTTCATGCCATCAGGTTGGAGGCTACCCAGACGGAATATAAGGTGTTGTTCCTCCAACCTGAGTGTGGCTTCATCATTACAGTAGAGGAGGCCGTGGACAGACATGTCAGAATGGGAATGGGATGTGGAATTAAAATGTGTGGCCACTGGGAGATCCTGCTTTCTCTGGCAGACACAGCGTAGGTGTTCAGCAAAGCGGTCTCCCAGTCTGCGTCGGGTCTCGCCAATATATAAAAGGCCACATCGGGAGCACCGGACACAGTATATCACCCCAGCCGACTCACAGGTGAAGTGTCGCCTCACCTGGAAGGACTGTTTGGGGCCCTGAATGGTGGTAAGGGAGGAAGTGTAAGGGAGCAAGTGCTACACATGCCCTTACACTTCCTCCCTTACCACCATTCAGGGCCCCAAGCAGTCCTTCCAGGTGAGGCGACACTTCACCTGTGAGTCGGCTGGGGTGATATACTGCGTCCGGTGCTCCCGATGTGGCCTTCTATATATTGGCGAGTTCGACGCAGACTGGGAGACCGCTTTGCTGAACACCTACGCTCTGTCCGCCAGAGAAAGCAGGATCTCCCAGTGGCCACACATTTTAATTCCACATCCCATTCCCATTCTGACATGTCTATCCATGGCCTCCTCTACTGTAAAGATGAAGCCACACTCAGGTTGGAGGAACAACACCTTATATTCTGTCTGGGTAGCCTCCAACCTGATGGCATGAACATCGACTTCTCTAACTTCCGCTAATGCCCCACCTCCCCCTCGTACCCCATCCGTTATTTATTTTTATACACACATTCTTTCTCTCACTCTCCTTTTTCTCCCTCTGTCCCTCTGACTATACCCCTTGCCCATCCTCTGGGTTCCCCCCCCCCGCCTTGTCTTTCTCCCCGGACCTCCTGTCCCATGATCCTCTCGTAACCCCTTTGCCAATCACCTATCCAGCTCTTGGCTCCATCCCTCCCCCTCCTGTCTTCTCCTATCATTTTGGATCTCCCCCTCCCCCTCCAACTTTCAAATCCCTTACTCACTCTTCCTTCAGTTAGTCCTGATGAAGGGTCTCAGCCTGAAACGTTGACTGCACCTCTTCCTAGAGATGCTGCCTGACCTGCTGCGTTCACCAGCAGATTTGATGTGTGTTGCAGAGACTTCAGAGAGTCTACATGACTCTTAAACTAAGCTCAGAGGTCATATATTCCTTACTTCCCAAATATTCTCATAGATAAAACTGCACAAAGCAAGGTATGATACTATCCATTCCTGTCCCTTGGGCAATGGTGGCTACAATATTCAAGAAGCCCTACAGCATCAATGCTGTCAGCATGGTCTCACTACCTTCATCATTCTAAATTGTAGTTTATTGTGGCTGCACTGTACATTATCTGTTCAGTGCCTGCAGCAATATTCCTGTGACCTCTCGCTAGCACTTGTCTGGATCCGTAGCTCCACAACTGAGGAGAATAGATGCAAGTCCTTGAAAGCATCAATCCATTCCATACATCAATTTTTCACTTAAGTGTCAAAGGAACTCTTAAATGTCATCTATTTCAGCCTTCATTTGAGATATTATTCTCTCCTCAGATACAGTTCCCCTCCATCAAATCTGCTATATCAACCATCACTTGCCTTCCTATACTTGCAAATAATTGCCTAATCCCCAAGTTCCCTTTAAATACTTAATTTCTGTCCATCTTTCCCAAAATTGTTTTGTTTGAATCTCTCTAATTGGATTTCTTTCTCTTTAGACATAACCATCTCGATCCATAAACTAATCGTTTTTATTCCCCAGGCACCATCTTGACACAGCTCCCTGTCAGCTGTCTAAAACTGGATTGCCGTGTTAACAACCACACTGTCATATTCTGACCCAAGATCATCTTTAACTCACCTTTCTCTAACATCACAGGGACTGCTGATCAACCTGAAACAAGGACTATCCCTTTGACTCCACATATGCTGCCTGGCTCACTGAATTCTTCCAGCATTTCAATTTCGGCTGAGTTGATCCACATTGTCTCCTACGAACAAAACCTCAGTTTTAAACTTTTATCCATGTTCTCAAGTTGCCACACAGTCTCATCATACTTATTTACATCATGCTTATCTTCTCTGGATCTGTAAATCCAAGCGCTTGTTTTCCTCTGATACTGGCTTTTTGATCACCCCATAATAATTTAACCCTTCCATTGACAAAACACGAGGGTCTGCAAATCCATTCTTAAAACTCATAACCTCTTTTCTTTTCTTTCTGCCTTTAAGATTTATAAAGATGGCTACAGACCAGAAATGGAGTTAATATAGTTGAGTTTATAATAATTGGTAAGGCCTGTTTCTGCAGTGTATGGCACTATGACTCCAAAATAATTTTATTAAGACCCAATTCTTTGCTCAGATAATGGGTCTCCTGCCCCTTTCTTTCTTAATGTGGCTTCATGTCAGGGTTTGATTGATAAAGTTCCAGGGAAATACCGTAAGTACAGTACTTGATAATTTCACTGTGTTGTTTTGCTGGTGGTTTTGGTCCTGTTACGAAAGGTCAAGTTTGTTACTGCAGTCAGTCCATTTAGGGATGGATAATAAATGATGATATTATTGATTAAACTCCAATATCCATAGCTATTATTCTAGCACCTCTCCCTTCCTTTTCAGTCCTGAAGAAGGGTCTTGGCCCAGAACACCAACTGTTTACTCCTTTTCATAGATGCTGTCTCGCCTGCTGAGTTCCTCCAGCATTTTGTGTGTGATACAAATAAGCATGTTGTGAAATTCCACTGAGATGATCAACATGAGCTGTTTTGGTTTCTGAAATTACAGCAGTTACACCCAATCTCATAATCAATGGTTCATAATGCTTTTGGTATTAGATGTGTTATCATCAGATTAGAGAATTTATTCACTGGACTCTTGAAACTAAATTCAGCAGCTTCACACCCATGACTAATACTCTACTTTTAATACATTTGTTGAAATTTGTCATTTGCATTTTATTTTAAAATGTCCATATTCACATTCTATTTTTTTTTAATTTAGTGGTCAATTTAACTACCATTCAAAGATTATATTGAACAGTATACATCTGTGGGTGGGAGAGGACTGATCTGCCCTGACATTACAATCTCATTGAAATATATAGGATGCTTAGGGATAGATAACATAAATGTTGAAAAGACATTTCCTCTCATGGGCGAGTCCAAAACTTGAGGGCAAGGTCTGCGAATTCAAAAGGTGACCATTTAAGGTCATACAAATATTTGTAGGCCTCCTTTAGGATTTTACATATTTCAATGAGATTACCACATAGTCTTATGGTATACAAGTCTGCTGCCAATTTTCCTATGTTTAGAATAGATATTACATTGTTAAAAACATCCTTGATTACAAAATATGAAATTCTGAGATTCAGTGTAAATTCAGCTTTCTTCTTTCACTTTGCCTACAACCAAGCAGAACAGTGCGACTCAACTCTGACAGTTTACATTACTTTTCAAAGGCTAGAATATACTGATGAAAGCAGGGGTGAGTGGGGGTGGAAAATGGTGAGACAAAAAGGAGACGCTGGAGGAATTCAGCGGGTTAGGTGGCATCAGTGATGGGAAGCAGACAGACCATGTTTCAGGTCAAGACCCTTCACCTGGACCCTGTTTTTTAATATATATATATAGAGGGAGAGAGAGAAAAAGAGAGAGAGAAAGAGAGAGAGAGAGAGAGAGAGAGAGAGAAAGAGAAAGAGAGGGAGGGAGAGAGAGGGAGAGAGAGATACAGTACGTATATATCAGGCAGCCAATTCATCCTGACAACTTAAAAATTTCTTAAGCAAGCACCTATCAGGGCAGTGGAAGGAGAAGGAGGGAAACTGCCACAATGCCCGGTACAAGAGTGAAGAAGAAGAAAGCCCTTAACTCCAAGTGGAATCATCGGGACGCCGTCATGATGGCATTTTTTTTAGCAGGCTTTCTTATTTTTACGAGGTCGAGTTGCTAGTTCAATGCTCAACCAAGCACAGATGGAAAGCGTGCAAGGGAAAGCCGGCTGGATTGGAACTCGGGAGCCTTCACTCTGAAGTCCAGTGCTGATGCCACTACGCCACCAGCTGGCCACAGTACAAGAGTGACCAATTATTTAACATCCAGACAGGATGAGCAAATATAGCAATCCATTTCAGAAGCTATTTTTCTATCTATGCTTTTGCATATGCTAAGGATAAATCAAATATCACTTACGAACATGTAATTATCTCTGTAGAGAACTGAAATATTGACCGGTCGTTTCACTTCACAAATGCTGATTGACCCACTGACTTCCTCCACCACCTTGTTTTTTTTGCTCCAAATTCCAGCAACTGCAGTCTTTTGGGTCTCCAGTGTAAGATGGTGGGGCTAAAGTGCATGTTACCCTGGTGTAAATGTCCCAACAAATTATGATAAGGGGAAGGTATCCTGAGAGTTGTGTAATACCACAGATGTCTGGAAAAATCATTTAGCCCTGCTATTATTTCCATTATACCAGAGAGTCACAGTGATCCTTCTCATAATCAAGAAATTGCTTCAGTGGTGCTAATGAAATTAAATAAACTCATCCAGAAAGTGGGCACGTGGCCAAGTGGTTAAGGCATTGGACTAGCGACCTGAAGGTCGTGAGTTCGAACCCCAGCCCAGGGAACGTGTTGTGTCCTTGAGCAAGGCACTTAATCACACATTGTTCTGTGACGACACTGGTGCCAAGCTGTATGGGTCCTACTGCCCTTCCCTTGTCGGTGTTGTGGAGAGGGGAGACTTGCAGCATGGGCAACTGCTGGTCTTCCATACAACCTTGCCCAGGCCTGTGCCCTGGAGAGTGAAGACCTTCCAGGTGCAGTTCCATGGTCTTGCAAGACTAACGGATAATCCTATCCAGAAAGGATTTATGATATGTAGAGCCTTTTAACCACCAGACTGGTGTTCCGGTAAATTGATTCAAATCTCCAGAACAGAAAGGTAAATGTCTCAAGCAGTACTCACACATCCAATGTTATTGAGGGTGCAGCAGCACTGTGGTAAACTTAATGGAAAAATCAGATAAGCAAATATGTTTGATTCCTAATTGCCCTTTTCAATTTGGGGACAATCGGGGATATACAATAAATGATGGCATTGACAGTAAATGAAACAACCTAACAAGTAATAAACAGAATGAGATGCAGATATTTGCAAGCTAAGGGATAAAATATAATGCTGCCTACCTTCAAAATGCAAATCCCATCATTAAAACATTGTACTGGGCATGTGAAGTAAGTGTACAAAGCAACAAGGTTTGACAAACTTTGATAGATGTGTAGTGGAGAGTATATTGACTGGTTGCATCACAGCCTGGTATGAAAAGACCAGTGCCCTTGAACAGAAAATCCCACGAAAAGTAGTGAATATGGCCCAGTCCATCACAGGTAAACCTGTCCCCAACATTGAGCACATCTGCACAAAACATTGCCGCAGAAAAGCAGCATCCATCATAAGGAACCCCAACTACCCAGACCATGCTCTCTTCTCACTGCTCCCGTCGGAAGAATTGATTGATTCCTGGGATGGCAGGATTTTCATATGATGAAAGACTGGATCAACTAGGCTTATACTCGTTGGAATTTAGAAGATTGAGGGGGGATCTTATTGAAACGTATAAAATCCTAAAGAGATTGGACAGGCTAGGTGCAGGAAGATTGTTCCCGATGTTGGGGAAGTCCAGAACGAGGGGTCACAGTTTGAGGATAAAGGGGAAGCCTTTTAGGACCGAGATTAGGAAAAACTTCTTCACACAGAGAGTGGTGAATCTGTGGAATTCTCTGCCACAGGAAACAGTTGAGGCCAGTTCATTGGCTATATTTAAGAGGGAGTTAGATATGGCCCTTGTGGCTAAAGGGATCAGAGGATATGGAGGGAAGGCTGGTACGGGGTTCTGAGTTGGATGATCAGCCATGATCATACTGAATGGCAGTGCAGGCTTGAAGGGCCAAATGGCCTACTCCTGCACCTATTTTCTATGTTTCTATGTAAGAAGGTACAGGAGCCTCAGGACTCACACCACCAAGTTACCCCCACAACCATCAGGCTCTTGAACAAAAGGGGTAACTTCACTTGCCACATTATTGAAATGTTCCCACAACCCATGGATTTGTTTTCAAGGACTCTTCATCTCATGTTTTCAATATTTATTGCTTATTTATTTATTATTATTATTATTTATTTCTTTTTGTATTTGTACAGTTTGTCACCTCTTGCACACTGGTTAAATGCCCAAGTTGGTGTGGTGTTTCATTGATTCTATTATGGTTGTTATTCTTTTTATGGATTTATGGAGTAGGCCCATGAGAAAATGAATCTCAGGGCTGTATATGGTGACATATATGTTCTTTGATAATAAATTGAACTTTAAAGGTCAACATTTCAAAGTTCTTTTATTAAATTGGCAAATACCCGATATCCCGGTAGGATGGTGAGACTTCATACAAGTGCAGATCTTCTTTCTAATTTTACCTCCCAATAGATACGTGCCTTCTATATTTACATATAGAAACCAAAATGCAGAGAATTGCGTGAGGCTGCAGCGAGTCGTGGACACACACCGTCAGCCCAGCCCCGTCTTTGGCATGACCCTCTCGATCAACAAAGTCGTCTTCAAGTGGCAGTGTCTCAAGAATGTGCCCATCCAGAATATGCACTCTTCTCATCACTACCATCAGGCAGGAGATACAGCAGCCTGAAGATCCACACGCGATGATTCAGAAACAGCTCCCCACCCTCCCCGTCAGAGCTCTGAAAGGCCCATGAACCCATGAGCACTACCTTTGCTTTGCACTATTTATTTACTTAGTAATTTGTAGTAATTTTATATTTCCTCGCTCTGCTGTCAGAAATTAACAAATATCGTGTCGTATAAGACTGACAATAAATCTGACCCTGATGTCACTCACAATTAATACAACACTATTAATCTCTCTCTTTCTCTATTGCCCATTACACCGCTGGCGTTTAGGGCAGCAATAAATGTCCTCTATCTCTGGCAGTGCTCAGGGCTTCCTTCATCGTGTCAGTGGCGCCGTTTTCTACACTGTCAGTCATGCAAGTTCTGGGCAGAGACTCAGGAATAGCATCGCACTCAGATGTAGAAGGATTCCTCATTGCTGTTTCCGTGACAATTTAGTTTTAGCAGCCAGGGTTGTTAGCCCTGAGCTGAACCATGAAACCTGGATGACCAGTGGACCACTCTTAGTCTAGCCTCTACACTTTGACCTGTTTGGCGTGGGTGACCCTACCAAGAGTCAAAGCACAAAGCCCGGACTCCAACCAACACAGCTCTCCAGGAGGCACGCAAGCCTCCAAACCACGACAAGGTTGTGGTCCTCTTGGAGGACCATTAAACCCTGAACAATGTTAAAGACTTTTTAAAAAATATAACCCTTTAATAGGGGGGAATTGAAATTTGACTTTGTAGATGAACTGGCACGCACCGTCTCTTCACGTGCACAAGTGCACACACAGGTTTTGTACCCGAGGCAGAACTTGGGGCCACTGTCCATTCGGCGCAGTTCTGAATCGTTTCCAGCGTACTGGTGGAATGGAAAGCCAGCCGCACACGGAGTTTCCCGGTGTCCACCATGAACGCAGCGATTCCAGCTGAGTTGTCCAGGTACCGTGGGAAGAAAGTCTCTGCAACCAACGCGTACCTTTCTTAACCACTGCTTGCAGCCGACAGAGGAAACGTCGGAGGAGATAATCTGTTTTCTTGGAAGGATCTTTAAGTACAGTATGCAAATATCCTGGGTTACTTACACGAAAAAAAAACACCCTTTTATTCTGCAAATTAAACAAATAAGCGTCAGTTCTCGGCATAATCAGATGCACGGGAGTTTGAATCTGCAAGTATGTATTTTTTTTACAAAAAGTTGCCCAAGGACTTATTTTTTTGGATCAACACGGGGTTTCTTTCGCCAAGAAATATTGTACTTATTAATCATCAACTAAAACGGAAGACATCAACAATTAACTTGTTTTTGATCCATTCGAGCTAACAGCACTGATATTTAACTTCAATAGTGGGGGTGACAGATCGGGTACAGCTGCTGCCTCATACAGACCTTGTTTGTAAGGGGTTGGCCCGTTGTCTCGTTAACCGGGTGGGTTTCCACTGGTGATCCGGTTTTCTCCCACGCCCCATAGCCGTGTGAGATTGTAGTTAAATGGCCACAGCCATTGGCCCTAAATTAGGTGGGAATGGGAGTTGATGGGACCGTGGGGAGAATGGGGTAGGGTACGATTAGCATAAACGGTGGGGGGGGGGGGAGGAGGTTGATGATCAGAGTGAACTCCTTGGGCGAAGAGTCTGTCTCCATACAGTACCTCTATCACTTTATTTTAAGATCAGGTTACGGGTAAACCTGGATGACTGTTAAAATTTCCCGACCGCGCCAAATGCACTGCGCATCATTCCGGTTGTCATGTTGCAATTTCCAAGCACTATGTTCTCATTCCTGACTGTTAAAATGCCCATGTTCTCCAATTTAATATAAGACTCTAAACTCTATTATACCCTGTAATGGTCCAAGTAGGATTTCTCCCGAAGTTTCTCCAATTTCTTTCCAAAATCAATTCCCACACCAATTAGACTTAACCTCATTCACTGTATTGCTGCACCTGAACAGGCATATACAGTTGTTTCATTTGCCTGAATCTGGTGGGGACTCACCCCAGTGCTCTTGTTCCTGGATTCTAATTCAGTATTTAACCAAAGTTTGATATAGCAAGTTGTTATTTGCTATTATAGACAGAGATGCTGAAAATCTAGAGCAACACACACAATATACTATAGGAGCTCAGCAGGTCAGGCAGCAACTATAGTTGGGAATAAACAGTCGATGTTTCAGGCTGAGACCCTTCATCAGGACTCCCGTTTGCTATTAATTTTATTCATAAAAATATAAATTAGAATTTTCAATATCATCATCCTAAGGTTTAAACATCTATACAAAGGAACTAAGCAAAATTGTGTGATATCTGAAATATAGATTTATTCAAGCATCAAGCAACTGACAGCAGGCAATGTCACAAATATGGGAAAATCTACAGATGCTGGAAATCCAAAGCAAAACACACAAAATGCTGGAGGAACTCAGCAGGCCAGGCAGCATCTATGGAAGAGTAAACAGTTGGCGTTTCATGTTGAGACCTTCCATAGTTCCTCTGTGTGTTTTGTGTTGAGCAAGCAATGTGTCAGTTGTGTGAAAGAGTTTTTTCAAATGAGGCTCCTTGAACATTTGGAGGGAATATACGCTGATTAAACAAACAAGAACTTGGCTTATATTCAGTCACTTTGTGAAAACTTTCAGAAATGGAAAACATTTCAATACATATTGCCAACACTTCACAACAAAAGAGTAAAGTTTTGTGTGCTTCATACAACATTTTATTGCTCGCTGCTAAAACTGGAAAGCCCCACAAGCTTGGAGAACTGATTTTGTCAGCAGTAGGGGAGGTTCTGAGTATGGATTTGCGCTAGTCACCAGACCAAATAATTAAGAGTGATGGTGCTCAGTGACAGCTCTGTTCAAAGACAAACAGATGAAATGTGTGAGACTGTGGAAAACACATTGTGCAAAATAGTACTACAAAATTTGCTCTGAGGTTGGATGAGTCAACTTTGAAAGGCAACAAATTTTTGCTTCTTGGTTATGTTTGCTTCCTGTTAGATGAAAGCATTGTTCAGGTGTTGTTGTAAGGGGACTAGAAACAGACATAAAGGGGGAGTCAATATTTTGGGTTGTTGAGCAATTTTTCAAAGAGAAGGACATTGCTCTTACCAACATTCTTGCTTGTGCAACAGATGGGGCACCATCAATGACGGGATGCTGCCAAGGGGTTACTACTTTCTTGAAAAAAGCTGTACCAGACATATTTACCATTCACTGTGTAATTCATAGACACCATCTTGTCACAAGAAACCCAAGTAATCAGTTGCAAAAAACACTAAATGCTGTTATCACATCAATAAATAAATTCAAGTCCAATGCTCTCAGTTCTCAATTAAGAGTTTTTTTTAATTGAGAATGATGAACAATTTGAACGCTTGCTGTTGCACACAGAAGTCAAATAGCTCTCAGAGGGAAACTGCTTGAGACACTTTTATGCGCTTTTTGACACTGATAAAGTTCTTTGAAGACACAAATGCTTCAATTCAGTAATCACCTCAAGAATATTATTCTTGACATTGTTTATTTGTCAGAATTATTTATTCATAAAGTTTAATGAAATTAATCTTCAATTGCAAGGAAATTATGTGAATCTTATCAAAATCAAATCAGTTGGCTCCACAGTTCTGTCCAATTTAACCCTATTTAAGTTCAACATTAGCTGCTGTAGCCTTTTCCAATTTCCAAGCATCTCTGAGTTGAAAGAGAAAGAAAGAACACAAGATCATGATCTTCAAGTATACTGTGACCACGTGAGTGAAGGATACATCCGAGAGATTTCAGGATCTTCTCTCGATCCAAATTTCAGATTGGGTGATAAATCCATTCCTGAACACTTGTAATGAGGAATTAACATGAAGGATGAAGGTAGAACTGAAGTTGCTACAAAATGACTTAGGGCTAAAGCGACAAGACTTTTGATGGCAGAAAGAAATTTCTGAATGCTATCCTGCACTGTGGAAAAGGGTCAGGATGACCTTTCCAACAGCATATTTAATAGAGCATGGTTTCAGTGCAGTCACCTAACTTCTTTCAAGGCAGCAAAACAGACTGCAAATTACTGAGTGTGGGGATGGCACTCAGCCTAATGTGGAGAAGCTGATACCACTGCACCAACTCCATCCATCTCATAGGAAGGTGAAAAGTACACTGTAAAATGTTGATGAAAAAAAAATACTGTAATTAAATAAATTATTTTATTTGTAGCTTTAAATCAATGTAAATTTTGAAATTAATTATCACTGCTTTAAATTTGCAGCTCCTATTTTCTTTCACTGTGCATCATAAATTAAAATTCTTTATAGTTTTTATGTAATGGCCAGAAAGGGAGAGAGGGCACTGGGGATGTGGCTGGGAACCAAGGGGATGGTAACCCAAAAAGTCTGAAAACCAGTGCTCTAGATGAACTATACTGGTATCTTGTGATTGTGTTAAGGAAGATAACAGTGTGCAGACAAACAGGAAAGGAAAAGAAAAAAGGAAGACAAACAGTAGTTATTAGCAACTTCTAAAGAAGTGCAATGTGATTATTGCTGCTGTTGCCAATCTTTGCAGTGGTGCAATATTTGCAATGGTAAAAATTAGGTTCTTGAAATGATTCTACAGTTTAAACAAAGTAGCCGCCATGTTCTACGCTGGATTCAACCAGAATCGATAGGTTGCTCTGCACCACGTCTACTGGACAAAAGCATACATTTGCTTTCTCATTTATGTCAGCAATGAAGTCAGGAAAGCTGGGCCTCTGCGCATATGATATGTGTAAATAAATCAGTGTTTAAAACAATGCATTGAGGTAAGAATTAGCCATACATAATAATCACTGACATTTACACAAGTTTATCCTTCATGTTTTAAAAAAATAGTTTATTAAAACTACACTGTACATTCTATTTTTACAGACATTAAAAGGTAATGCTTTACTGTATCTGTGTAATTGAAATTAATTCAATGTGTCTTTTTTATTGTGAAATTTTAGCAACCATCAACACCTGAATTTTAGTCCTCAGCATCTACACATAGAACACTATAAATAAAACATTTTTTTTTAAAAAATAACAAAATGAGAGTGAAGTGCAAGATTTATTATGCACAAAGTAAAAATTAAAATTCAAATCTGAACGGGATATAGTTTTCAGACTAAAAAATTCTTACACCTTACCAAAACCCACACATCCTTCTAGATAAGAACTACTATCTAAAAGTTCATAGGCTCTTGCCCCAGAAATTGTCTCTCCTTTTCTGAGCACGCTCAAGGACTTGAGAGGCGAGTGAACTGGACGCTGCTGACCGTGCAGATATTTGTGACATTCGATCATCCTCTGAAAGAGAGAATGAACCAGGCTTGAATCACATTTTAATAATTTTGTATGAGTTTTAGAACACCTTCACTATCACAAATTCATGAATGACCGATCTTTGGACAAAAGGTCACAGTCCTAGTTTTAATAATACTATGCTGATGTAAGTAATGTTACATTATGTAGAAATAAATACAATTCAGAACTATATTGGATTAAAAAAAATAGATATAGACAATTCAGAGCAACACACACAAAATGCCGGAGGAAGTCCGCATGCTAAGCAGCATCTACGGAAGTCAACAATTAGCTGAGGTTTTGGGTCAACACATTTTGGAATTACCTAGTAAAAGCTGCGTTTTGGTTGGAATCAAGAAATTCCTTCAGTTTTTACTAGGCAGTTCTGAAGGGTTACACCCCAAAACATAAATTGTTTATTCATTTCCATAGATGCTGCCTAACCTGCTGAGTTACTCCAGCATTTTGTGTGTGTGTTGCTCTGGATTTCTAGCAGCTGCAGAATCTCTGGTGTTGACTGTAGGCATTTCAGTCCTGTCAGATAAGAAGAAAGAAGGTAATTTGGCATGGCCCCTTTGACTTCCACTAACTTTCATCGATGCACCATTGAGTCCACCTATCTGGATGCTTCATGGTTTGATATGGCAACTTCTCTGCCCGAGACCACAAGAAACTGCACAGTGTTACATAGAAACATAGAAAATAGGTGCAGGAGTAGGCCATTCGGCCCTTCGAGCCTGCACCGCCATTCAGTATGATCATGGCTGATCATCCAACTCAGAACCCTGTACCAGCCTTCCCTCCATACCCCCTGATCCCCGTAGCCACAAGGGCCATATCTAACTCTCTCTTAAATATAGCCAATGAACTGGCCTCAACTGTTTCCTGTGGCAGAGAATTCCACAGATTCACCACTCTCTGTGTGAAGACGTTTTTCCTAATCTGGGTCCTAAAAGGCTTCCCCTTTATCCTCAAACTGTGACCCCTCGTTCTGGACATCCCCAACATCGGGAACAATCTTCCTGCATCTAGCCTGTCCAATCCCTTTAGGATTTTATACATTTCAATAAGATCCCCCCTCAATCTTCTAAATTCCAATGAGTATAAGCCTAGTTCATCCATTCTTTCATCATATGAAAGTCCTGCCATCCCAGGAATCAATCTGGTGAACTATCTTTGTACTCTCTCTATGGCAAGGATGTCTTTCCTCAGATTAGGGGACCAAAACTGCACACAATACTCCAGGTGTGGTCTCACCAAGGCCTTGTACAACTGCAGTAGTACCTCCCTGCTCCTGTACTCTTAGCATCCTCCTCACAGCTGACACTGCCGCCCAGCTCCGTGTCATCCGCAAACTTGGAGATGCTGCATTTAATTCCCTCATCTAAGTCATTAATATATATTGTAAACAACTGGGGTCCCAGCACTGAGCCTTGTGGTACCCCACTAGTCACTGCCTGCCATTCTGAAAAGGTCCCGTTTATTCCCACTCTTTGCTTCCTGTCTGCCAACCAATTCTCTATCCACATCAATATCATACCCCCAATACCATGTGCTTTAAGTTTGCACTTTAATCTCCTGTGTGGGACCTTGTCAAAAGCCTTTTGAAAATCCAAATATACCACATCCACTGGTTCTCTCCTATCCACTCTACTAGTTACATCTTCAAAAAATTCTATGAGATTCGTCAGACATGATTTTCCTTTCACAAATCCATGCTGACTTTGTCCGATGATTTCACCGCTTTCCAAACGTGCTGTTGTGGATACCGTTCAGCAAGTCACAGAAACTAGCCTCCCCGCCATGGACTCTGACTACACTCCTCACCGTCACAGTAAAGCAGTCAGCATAATCAAAAACCCTAGCAGACATTGTTTTTTGTCTCCCCTACCACCGGACAGAATATATAAATTCTAGAAAGCACATGACTACTAAGGACAGCTAACTTTATAAGACAGTTGAATGGGTTGCAAGTACGATGATGGACTCTTGGCCTCACAGTCCACCTCATTATAACCTTGCACCTTACTGTCTACCTGCACTGCACCTTCTCTGTAGCTGCAGTACTTCATTCTGCACCCCCTTATTGTTTTACCTTGTACTCTCTTAATGCGTCGAATGATGAAATGATCCATGTGGATGGCATGCAAAACAAAGTTTTCACTTTACTTCAGTACAGTAATTTTCCAGCACTATCCCCATTTCTCTTGATTCCCTTAATGCCATGAAATCTGTCAATCTCTCAATTGAGCTTCCACAGTGAGCCATCTGGGTTTAAGAATTGGAAAGGTTCATTACTCTCGAGTGAAGACTTTACGCTCTTCCTATCATTCTTCATCAAACTCCAGCAGTGAATATCTCTATTTCCTTATCTTTCATAAGGATATCCAACCTCCTCTTCAATGCATCTACCAATATACTAACTAATTTAAAAGAACTTCAGTCTGCTTTCCTTCACCAAAAGATACCCGGTTTGCTCATTGCTTTTCGTTCTGTATACCTTAACATTTCTGAGTTCATCCTTGTGAATATTCTCTGCACCTTCTCCAGTGTTTTTATATTTTATATAATGTGACAACCAGACCTGGAATTGCATGCAGTGTTCTAAGTTTGAATTAATCAAGGTCCAAAATGGAATGAAAATTTAAAATACACTGTTAATTCAATATAAATTTAGAAATTTTGGAAGTATTAAACTAGTCACGAACCATCTGTGTACAGACATTTCAGGTTAAAGATTGTTCATCAGAACAGTTTGAGGTCTCATAAGGTTTGGCGTAATTTCCTCACTTTTCAATTCTCTCTAAAAATGAACCCTAACTCAAGTTATTGCTCACACATGGTGCAGCTTTTAGTGGTTATGCATTTCTACTTCATCCCCTTTGTTCTTCTATCCCACTCATGTTTTTGATTTTTATCCTAAACTATCACTGTAAATTATGAACAGCAGTGATCTCAGCACTGACCATTGTGGAACACTACTATCTATTTTGTTCCACTGCAAATGGATACATTTCAGTCATTCTCTCTACTTTCTGTCCTGAAAACAGCTTGTAATCCATTCACAAGCAAAACTACAGATGCTGGAAATCCAGAGCAACACACACAAAATGCTGGTGGAACTCAGAAGGTCAGGCAGCATCTACGGAAGTGAGTAAACAGTCAACATTTCAGGTTGAGACCTTTCGGGGGTTATGGTACTTGATAAAGGTTCTCAGCCCAAATCATCACCTGTATACTCTTTTCCATAGATGCTGCCTGGTCTGCCGAGTTCCTCCAGCGTTTTGTGTTTGTTGCTTTGTAGTCTGCTGGTTGTCCTCCAACTCCATAATCTCTGACTTTATGCATTAGTATATCATGTCATATTTTACTAAAGGGCATTTGAAAATCTAGATAATTTAAACCTTCAGTAATACTATTTTCTTCTTCACCTTTTCAAAACGATAATCAATGAAGTTGGTCAAACATGAACTTCCATTTTGAAATTCATGTTGAGTATCGATGATACTTTTCATCTCAGTGTTGCTGCATTTAACTTACTTAACCTGTCTTACAAGAGATTATATTCAGAACATAAGAAACCTTCAACCAGGTTAGGTTACGCTGAAAAAATGAGATGAAGGACAAGGGTATGCGGCGGTTCCCATGGATCACAGGCTGGGTTTGACCAATTGGTCTGATTGACTGACTTCTGTTCTGTAATTGGATACAACCCATACTGCAATCTGTCCACCCTGCATCTACTTATCAGCACTATACTCTGGAATCTCTTCAGAGAACTTCATCTTATTTCACTGTCAGATACATAAGTTACATAAAATTAAAGTGATTTTTAAATGAATTCAATAATTATCTTATTTATAGTGCCTAATGCTATTTCTTAAATTCATTAAATTTGTATTTGAAAAGAAAAGTATGAACTGTAATTGAAAATTCACTTTGCATTTTGTGTGTGTTGCTTGAAAATTCACTTGTTATTTTATTAACCGAACAAGCTTCATCACTCTGAACAAAATGGTATATAATAATTTTGGAATAAAGATAATTCTCAGCCAAGCATTTATCAGCCAAATTATTCTGTTTCTACCCTAACTGACACATGACATGTAGCAATCCAGAAATTACTACCTTAGAGGTCCTACTTCTCAGCTTTCTGGCTAACGCTCTAAATTCTCTCTTTGGGACCTCTTTGCTTTTCTTTCCTATGTCAATATGGTGAGAAGTCACTGAAATGCTTCAGTATCAACTCAAAAAAAGCTCTGGTATGCCAAAGTATAAATTCTTTAATAAATATAGCTCAAACAATATAATAAGTGAGATTTGAATTATATTTGGAAAAAAACTATACAAATACCATTATCTGCAGCATCTGGATCTGTTGCTTGTAACCTCAGCAGGCTGGCCCGTGGTCCTCCAGTATTACCTTCAATTGAATTAAAGTGGGAACTTAATATTGAATTTCACTACACAGTTCTCTCCAGATTTTTAAACATCCATTACCCCCAGCAAAATTACTTATTTTAAAGGACACATTTATACTTAATTGAATTATTTTCAATTATAGTACTCTTATAATGCTAGAAACTTTACAAGAGAAATTTTACAGTGAAATTTTATTCCATTCATAGCATGGACACCATCAAAACCCAACACATGCACATCCATCTCTATCAGTAGTATGTACAGGAGGTGCTGCCACAAGGCGGCCACGTTGTTCACTAAAGACCCCACCATCCTGTCAGAGCAACCATTAGCCAGGAAGCACAGGAGCTTGAAGTACCACACCTCTAGGTTCAACAGCAGCTACTTTCATTGAACCATTAAATTGTTGAAGCAACTGGAACGACCCTGCTCACTAAAGCCTGTACGTTGCTGAAAATAACTTATACACAGAACAATAAACTTGACTTTGACTTTTGACTAACACATCACATTCACTATGAATGTTTACAGAAGGACTGAATTTCACTGCCACAACAAAAGTAAACAATGTATCAATAATTGAACATTAAGGGGCATGAATAATTGAACTGCTACCCATGGAGTGTTGTGCTAGCAAACTAAAAATTCCAGGGAAGCACAAAATCATACCATCAGTACATCCATCCAAATCATTTACACAAATTGTGAAAGATTAGCTCCCATTATCTGTCCCTGTGGAACAGCATTCATTACATCTTGTCAATTGAAAAAGAGGCCGTTTATGCTTATTTTCTGTTCTCGTTAGTCAATGTTACAACATGTTACCTCTTACACCATGGGTTTTCATTTTCCCCATTAACCTTTGTAGTGGCTCCCCCTCTAGACTTCTTTGGAAATCTTAGCGCATGCTATTTGCAGCTTCTGTATATTGCCTTTCCTCTTTCTGCAATGAATCTCTGCATTTGCCAGTTTCAGCTGTCTCTTTATACCATCCTTAATAATGAGTTGAACAAGTTACCGTTATGCTGGAACTCTGGATGTCTAAGTGTTCCTTGTATCTGATAAGGGAAGGTTCTAGACAGCGAAGGAGTAAGTGAAGCAGAGTTTTGATCAAAAGGAAGATGAGGCTTTAATGATGTTTTAACAGAAAACGCGGTCTTTGCATAGAAAGGAGTTCTGTAATCCGCAGGCATGCATTCTTCCCTCAAAGGGATAGGATCACGCGTCAAAACACCAGCTGCTGGAGAATGTCGTAGCAATTCAGTCTAAGTAGTAAAGAAAGATAATATATAGTTAAGTGTTATTAAAATCTTCTTTAAAGGCTTTACTATAAAAACAAAGGTTGCACTACGTTCCTCAATGACTTATTGGATATGTAATATCATAATAGACCTGAAAATTACAGGATTAAACTCAAGTCTATTGTTATCTAAGTTCAGCTCAAGAAAGAGCTGAAGCTGGATAAATAGGAAAAAGTGGAAATTATCTGGAGTTCCCAATTATGATTGTAATCAAGTAACGCTTGCTGGAAAGCACCAGGGTATGATGTTAAAAAAAAACTATTTATCTACAAACACATTAGTGAGCATCCTGAATTCATCTTATTTTCAAAAAAATAGCCCCAGGAATAGATCACAACAGATAGCATACAAGCAACTTCCACCCAATTTAAAGCAAATTTATGGATATGCATATTAGTATATTTCCCAAATGTTATTTAGTTCTTAATTTGGGCCTCTTTTAATTAGAATATTAATTACTTCATATATACCAGATGGTACTTCCTATTAATCAAAATTTCACGTTGCTTTTACCAAATTTCAAATGACACACTTAAAATAGCATAATATAAGTGGAATTTTAATAAGTGTACTGCCCATACAAATTTCTCATCATAGTTCACACAAGACTGCAGTTTATGGTAAGTATAAAATGGAGGTATAAATACCTTAGGTATTTGTAAATTATGATCTTCCATTCTCCAAGGGAGAAGTAAACAAGTAGCACTACAATGCCAAACAGTTTCCTAGTGCACCACATGTCTTTGATTACTTTGCCCAGAAGTGTCTAGATCCAGAAATTTCAGCAGACTATTTAAGCCAAAAGAATCATAGTCTCTCAAATGCCTCACATAGAAATTCTGTACCTTTTTCATGTCTGATGCTTCTGAAATATGTTTATAATGTGAATATGATTTTCCCAATGGAGGCTGACTTTTCCTACGATGGGGTGATGGTGATCTGACTTGGCGAGGATCAACCAAAACAGCACCTCCTGGTAGATTAAAATCATTAAAATGAAGAATTAATTAGCTGCATGTAGTTATCTGAGTTTTGTAGGTGATATTTAGTTATTTGTCTCTATTTAAATCCTCCACCTCTACTTCCTTCCTTCCCTAAAACCAGCAACACAACAAATATTTATGATTTTAGAAATTATATCTTCCATAAGACCTTATATGCTCAGCTAAAATTCTAGGGCACATTGAACCAACTCCTAGAACTCCTAGCCTGACCTTATTATGTCCAAATTCTCATCAATATTCCTGTGAAGAAATTTGAAGAACTTCAAAATACTTCTCTGTCTCTTCCCCACATTCCCATAAATTTGGACCATTTCCTGCATTTTGTTTTAACTTCCCCTGATTCTCCATAAATGAGCGATTTAGTTAAATTTATGCTGACAGTCCCAACCAGTATAAATATATTTACTTGTCATAATATGCTGATTTAGAAAGCAAGAGATTGAACATGGTGCAAGGAACACCAACTATAAGTAAGAAGAAATTGACAAGCTGGAATTTGCTCATAAACAAAATATAATCCACAGCAAAGCAAATTAAAACAGGCTTCAGAAAGAATCATTTTAAAGTAGCGTACAAAATTATTTTTAAATTCAGCATCATGCTAGCCAGTCAATTTATTACTCACACAGATTTCCACAACTTTTGAACATACAATTAAATGCATTGCTACTTAATAAAGATTGTACAGTCATTAATTTAAAAATGACATTTTCACTACATCAATAAATGACTGTACCAATGGCTGGCGTGGTCAGATCATGATGAGTTCGTTGGACTCCACCAGTTGCCTTCAGCTTTGGAGTAGGCAGTCGCCCACCTGCATCAGATCCAAATTCAGACTGTCCACTTGAGTCTGAATTTCCTGTTACCACATCCTGTCCATTTACAGGGACTGTTTCTCTAGAAATTTAATGAAGTTCACATTGATTTTTGTACACCTCTTCTAACAATTAGTTTTTAAATTATTGAGAAAAGAACTTGTGCATGAAAATGTTTCAACAATCAGCTCTCCCAAATTGTATAATTAATAACTATGGAAGAAAAGCTTTAAAAAAAAACACAATGCCACTATAATATAGACCATGCAGTTAATGAAAACAAAAAACTCTGCTCAAAGTTCATAGTTGTCAGCGACATTCAATTTTGAAAAACTGGATTAAGGACCACTTTAAATTTTGAGATCTTAAGTCAAATTTCCATACACAGCTTTTCATTCGTTCAAATAACTATTATATGAATACAAAAATAAAGATCATTTACATGGAAGTTTTATATTTGTAAACATTTGAAAAAAATCAGGTGAATTTGACTGCATTAAATTAATTTTGCTAAACTTTTATTCCAAGGTCTAAACATTATTTAAACAATACTTTTTTCTTCCTCATTCACTTTCCAGCCCCTCTCCCACACCCTTCCATTGCAATTTGATAGAAATTTCTATCTACCTTTCCACAACTGCTTCCACTTCTGCATTTCCCTCAACCATCTCCTTACTTTCACAATTTTGGTCTTGGTCACCTTCTCTTAGTTCTGTTTCGTGTGGCTTATCATCCTCATCACTCCATGCCAATTTTCTGCTGACTGGTAGAGTAGGAACATCTGAAATACCATTCTGCACTGTTTCACTGTAGTTTTTAGTTGCCCGTGGTGATAATATAGCACTTTGTTCTGTAGAGCTCTGATTTTTTTGAATGCTGGAAATGTTGGGTGTTTCTCTGGCCCTATGAATATAAATAAATATTTCACTGCTAGGGAATATTCTCTACACATTATCAGTAGTATGAAATGATTTGTGGGTCTTGAATATATAACATTTACATGTCACTCATGGCATGTATTTCATTAAAGAAAGCCACAAAATTCATAAATATATAAAATATATATATAACATTAATATTTTAAAGGATTTTCATAGTTACGCAACAAGACATTTGTAGTGTTGCCAATGAAAGCATTTTGGGACACAATAAAATACAAGATACTAATAAACTGTTGACAAAAAGTACAGATTAAACACAAACTCCGAAAGCATGCTTTTTATTTGGTTGATATAAATTTCAATATTTCTCTTAATGAACTCGATGTGGATTATTTGTCTCATTAATCTATACCTTGCAAGGTCCAGAGCTTTGATACAATCACTGACTGATTCTTCGGTATCAGATGTTGAGGACACATCCCATAGCTTATTTTGTTCAGAAAGAATTTGGGTGAGGTGATCCCGGGAGAAGTGAGTACCAAGTGCTCTCCTCTTATATGCTTCAGCTCTCTCTCTAAGCTCCTTCACCTGTCACATCAGAACAGAGGAGATTTTTAATATCAGAAGCAGAAATCAGGTACAATATCACTGGCATATGTCATAAAATTTGTTGTTATGCAGCAACAGTACATTGCACTACATAATAAACTGTAAATTACAGTAAATATATATTTTAAAAGGTAAATTAAATAAGTAGGTGCAAAAAGAGAAATAGAAGTAGTGAGGTAGTGTTCATGGGTTCAATGTCCATTCAGAAATTGGACGGCAGAGTGGGAGGGGGAGAAGTTATTCCTGAATCATTGACGGTGTGTCTTCAGGCTCCTGTAACTCCTCGCCAATGGTAGCATAGAAATATAGAAAATATAGAAAAATTACAGCACAATACAAGTCCTTCGGCCCACAATGCTGTGCCGAACATGTCCTGACCTTAGAAATTACCTAGGATTACCCATAGTCCTCTATTTTTCTAAACTCCATGTACCTATTCCGGAGTCTTTTAGAAGACCCTATCGACCACCATCGCCGACTGCCCATTTCACGCAATGAGAAGACAGCATGTCCTAGGTGATGGGGGTCCTTAATGATGTATGCCACCTTTCTGAGCCATCACACTTTGAAGATGTCCTGGATGCTGGGGAGGCTAGTGCCCATGATAGAGATGACTGAGTTTACAACTTTCTGTAATTTATTTTGATCCTGAGCAATGGCCTCCCCATACCAGACGGAGATGCAGAGAGTTAGATTGCTCTCCATGGTACATCTGTATAAACTTGCAAGTACCTTTGGTGACTTACCAAATCTCCTCAAACTCCTAATGAAATTTTTCATATTTTACTGAATGTAACCTTGCTCTGCTTGGATTGTGCTCATTACAGTGTAGTCGAAAACTTACTCAAATCAGAACAGATTATTTTCATATAATTTTCCTTTTATCCACAAAAAAATACACTTATTAACCCAGCGCAAAGCTTCTAGCATATTTTAATGTTCCTGCTAATTATACTGTATATTCATATAAACTAAAACTAAATCATTCAAATGTAATCAAAAAACTTACCTCTGCATACCAAGGGGAAATTAGGTTAGTATTAGTTTCCTGTTTAAAGAATAGTAGGTCTTAGTATAACTTAACTTTTGGAAATTCAATAAAGAATATACATTAAAAATTAAAAGTGATGAAATAACTAGAAATCACAGGATACAGTGATTAAAGCTTTCAATAATAGTTAAATCAGAACCTCTAAAACTTTAAAAGTGCATTTAAATTTATTTAAATATTCACAAGATAAAATAATTAAAAATTATCACCAATAATGTATTTAGGTGCAAAGGTTAAGCTATTCATAACGAACTGACTTTATAAAAAAAACAAAGAATTGCACTTATAAGAATGCATTGACATTTATGTAGTAAGTACTGTATGTAACTATTTACCTACCCCATTAGATCTATATTCATACTGGACAGGAGATCGAAAATTAGTCTTGTATTCAGACTTAACATTTCTGGAAAAGGCACCAAAATAGAGTTAATTATATCTTACAGCAATGAATGTTATAAATCATTTTTTTAGAGTTGCACATAGTATTTTTAAATATAAACAGTATGTACCTAAGTCCTTTGTATGAGTAAACAGGTTTTTGTGATTTCTGTTCATTTTGAAACTGTTTGCCTTGTGTCTCTGTTTCTTGACTCTGTTCTCTAGAAGTGGGCCCTGTCAACTTAGGAAGCAAAGATCTCAAATTATTATTCTAAATACATGAAAACTCAATCAGATGCAGGCAACAAAGAATTTGCTCATTTTCTTTTTAGGCAACATTGTAGAAAATAAACTTCCATTTCTTTCTTATATACAATACTCACCTTTATTTTCATACAAAATATTACTTTTTGGGGAGAGAATAGGAAGCCATGAAAACAGGATTCCAGTGGGAGTGGAGTTTGTGCTTGAAGAATAAACAAGGAAAAGAATATCGGCCTGCATTGTTGGCAAGTGTTGGCATTGTTGGCAAGTGTCATAACTTCCAGGATATCCTTTTGTATTTAAAAACAAAAAGTCCCAGGCTTACTCAGTAGGAGCAGGAGTCATAGTTTGCAATTATTCTATCATTGTATTAGCTCTATAGTGTGCTGAGATTCTCCAGCATCTGGCTTCTATATCCTTTGCTGGGTTAAGGGGGTGACAGTCTCTACAAGTGCCAAGGTTTTCAAGGGGTATCAGGATAGGACTCTCAACTGTGCTGTTTGAGGTTCCAACACCACTCAGAGGCTGGGACACTCTGGGTCAGCAAAAGGGGCCTTTCATATCCAAATCAAACAAGTTCAATTTTGGGCTGGTGACAGCTGATTAGAGCACTTAGTTGGTCCATGTCAGAAATATCTTGACCCATTAATTATACAATCCAAACCTATTCAATAGTTGATGTTCTTTTCATGAATAGATACCAGAGTGTTAAATCATATTGGTTCCACATTTTATGTAGATACTGATAACATAGTTCTTGATTTCAAAAAAAAACAACTTATATAAAGGAACAGCAAAAAAAATGAGCAAATCAGCAGAAAATTTTTGCCTGTTGCTAGGAAAAATGAATGTTAAATAGAGGTTATGCTTCATGTAGGATTTTGTTAAAGCCACACTGTGCACAGTCTTTGGCTTTTAAAAAATGGATGTCATTGCATTAGCAATTCAAAGAATGTTTGTTAGACAGATGCCTAGGATAACAAGTTGTCTTATGAGAAAATGCTTGCCAGGTTAAGTCTTTATCTGCTGAAACACAGAAGATTAAAAGAGGCAACAGCCTGAACAGAATTTACAGGATGAACGTGGAAAGATTGTTTCCTCTCAGTGGAGAGTATATAATTATGTGGATTGCTTCTCTTGTCACCTATTAAAAACAGACATAAAAGTCACGAGTCTTCGGAATTCCCCCTTGTGGTGGAAACAGAATCTTTGAATATTTAAGCCAGAGGGAGAAAGATACCTGATATGCAGGCTAGGAAAGGTGGACAGGAAGCTGTATTTGGGATTGCACTCCAATCGCCATGATCAAACTGAATGGTGGAGTAGGTTCAAAGGTTCCATTCCTGCCCCTAATTCACAACTTTGTATGTTTAACACACTGTACCAAGGAATGCAATTATTTGTAATCATGAATTCCTTATCTATTTTGAATTAATCTACCTGATCTGGTTTAGATGAACAGTCAGCAACCTGAAGCATTATCTCTGTTTTTCTGCAAATGATCTTTTTTTAAATAGGAAGGGTCTTTTGTCTTGAAAAGTAACTCTGTTTCTTTCTCCACAGATGCTGCCCAACCTGCTCAGTGTTTCCAGCATTGTCAGTTTTCATTTCTAATCTATCCTGTTGTCAATAAAATGTGTCTGCACATCAGTTACAGAGCACATTCCCTGTCAATGTTTCTAGCTGGAGAAGGGTAGCAAAAGCATAACAGTGAAAAAAATAAATGCTGAGAAGCTTTCAGTAGATTACAAATAATTTCAGAATCAGAATTAGGTTTAATATCACCAGCATAGGTCATGAAATTCGTTAACTTTGTAGCAGCAGTACAATGAAATACATGATAAACATAGAGAAAAAAAGAATTACAGTAAGTATCTGTGTATATTAAATAGTTACATTAAAATAAGTAGTGCAAAAACAGAAATAAAAATAAAAGTGGGGTAGTGTTCACGGGTTCAATGTCTATTTAGGAATCGGATGACAGAGGGGAAGAAGCTGTTCCTGAATCACTGAGTGTGTGCCTTCAGGCTTCTGTACCTCCTACCTGATGGTAACAGTGAGAAAAGGGCATGTCCTGGGAGGTGACTGTCCTTAATGATGGATGCTGCCTTTGAGACACCGCTCCTTGCAGATGTCTTGGATACTACAGAGGATAGTATTTATCACTATTATGAGGAATATACAATTACCTTCCGTGGAGAAAGGCTTCCCAGTTCGAATGCTAAAGCTTCTTCTTCAAAATCTTTACGCAAGCGTGGTCCTTTAGGTGGTTGCATACCTTTAAACTGACTTGAATATTCTGTTTCGGTGGTCATCTTACCCTTTTGAAGTGGAGGAATATCCGGATTTTTGGTGTAAATAATCTAGAATGTGACAACATACACTTGCTCAACTATCCAATTTTGGGATATTAATTTATATCTAATTCAAATATTGTTGAAACATTATCAAAAGTATTTGTTTCATTTGATCTGAAAGAAAGCCAGGTTGTTAGTGCATCAATTTGATTGTGTTGTTCATTTAGATGATAACACATTTTCTCTTTCATCAAATGAATCAGGATCCTTAAATCCCTTCACCACTGTATCCCATGTGGCAAGAGTCCATCAAACTGAGATTTGTATATTTGTTTCAAACTGAAGTGAAAATACTCATAACTACTCCAAAGGCACTGAAAAAAGTCATAAGATCCTCATTCTTAACTTTCTACAAAGTTCTCACCAAATATTTTCAATCAACGCCTCCATAAGTATCTGTGTTTCACTGACTCCTCATCCCTAACGATTCTATCCACCTTTACAATTAAATTTGTTTGACAACATTGCTATCTCTGCCCCAGCTTTAAACTTGCTGCATAAATTCAAGGTTCAAAATATATTTGTTATCAAAGTATGTATGCATTACATAAATCTGAGTTTCATCTTCCCACAGACAGTCACGAAACAAAGAAGAACCATGCAACCTCTTCAAAGAAAAAAAATCAACCCTTCCCCCTCATAAAAATACAACAAATCGCAAACGGCAAAAAAGGAGCAAAAACACAGAATATAAAACATTAAGTCAAAAGGCATATTCAGTTCAGCTCACTGTTCATTATCTGCAGGCCATCCTGATTCAAATTCACCCAACTAAGCAACAAAAATAGAAGCGATCAGAAAAACTAGAAACACATCATACGTGAATTAGAGTCCACAATCCACAAAATGCATCAATTAAACCTTGCTCTGACACCATCCTCTGACAACATCGAGGGGAAAAAGATCATTTGAATGCAAGGACGCCTCATTATTCATAATTAACCCCTTCACTATACTATCTATCTCACAGGACTTCTGTTTTCCGTATCTCAGTCATGGTCTGAGTCTGTTTGTATCCCTTGTTAATCTATCTCCTTCCGTCCTTGCAACACCACATTTGCATCTGAAACTCTCTACCATTTTGCTACTACTTCTTCAGTCACAAAATATGCCAGCTTCCCCTCTATAATAACCCATCTCCACTTCTCTGCCTCATCCTACCTGCTACAGAAACACTCATGCTGACTTTTGTGACCTCTCTGTTGGACAATTCAGATTCTCTTATAGCCACACTCTCCTTCACGAAGCTCTAAATCAGACAATAATCTGCTGCTATATCTCAACTTGCACCCATGAGATCCAATCACTAATCATTCCTAAATTCCACCAAAGCCTTAAATTTTAAATTTCCATATAAAAGTCTCTCCATGGTCTAAACCAATACCTGCTCCTATCTGTAATCTCTTCAGTCACAAGTGCAAGATGCAAAGAAAAAGAAACAGTTACATGTGACATTCCACTTCTGAAGTTTAATTTTACCCATTAACCTCTTCAACTCTGGTCCCTTGTGCACTAGTACTCCCTTTGCTTCACCATTGGTGACCATCGTTTTAACTGTTCAGACATTGCAATCCATAAAGCATGGCACCCTTTCATCCTGGGATCCTGCTTAAAAACCAATAGCACCTCTGTTTTCATTATCTTGACCATGGGCTAGTATTTGTCAATAAGTTATAACCTTTGTCTATATTCTTGTAAGGCACTTTAAATGTTTCCTTTTATGAAATATGCTATACAAAACAAGCTGTTGTTGCAGTTCATAAGCAACATTCCCTAAATCTATGTAAGTAAAGCTATTCTGTCAAGAATTTGGCATATAATGCATAGTTCCTCCAGCATTCTGTGTGCTGCTCCGGACTTCCTACAGCTGCAGAACCTCTTATGGTTATATAATATATCTTACAAAGATCATCAAGCATCCCCACTTGGCCTGAATTGGCACAGTTCCTAGATTTCATTTTTACATAAGAAACTCATCATAAATGTTACTCCGCTATTTAAGAAGGGTGGGAGGCAGCAGAAAGGCAATTATAGACCTGTTACCCTGACATCAGTGGTTGGGAAGTTGTTGGAATCGATTGTTAGGGATGAGATTACGGAATACCTGGAGGCACATGACAAGATAGGCCAAAGCCAGCATGGTTTCCTGAAAGGAAAATCCCGCCTGATTAACCTACTGCAATTTTTTGAGGAAATTACAAGCAGTGTAGACAGAGGAGATGCAGTAGATGTGGTGTACTTGGATTTTCAGAAGGCCTTTGACAAGGTGCCACACATGAGGCTGCTTAGCAAGATAAGAGCCCATGGAATTACAGGGGAGTTACTAGCATGGGTGGAGCATTGGCTAATCAGCAGAAAACAGAGAGTGGGAATAAAAGGATCCTATTCTGGTTAGCTGCCGGTTACCAGTGGACTTCCACAGGGGTCAGTGTTGAGACCACTGCTTTTTACGATGTATGTCAATGATTTGGCCTATGGGATTAATGGATTTATGGCTAAACTTGCCGATGATACAAAGATAGCTGGAGGAGCGGGTAGTGTTGAGGAAACAGAGAGCCTGCAGAGAGACTTAGATAGTTTAGGGGAATGGGCAAAGAAGTGGCAAATGAAATACAATGTTGAAAAGTGTATGGTCATACACTTTGGTGGAAGAAATAAACGGGCAGACTATTATTTAGATGGGGGAAGAATTCAAAATGCAGAGATGCAAAGGGACTTGGGAGTCCTTGTGCAGGATACCCTAAAGGTTAACCTCCAGGTTGAGTCGGTGGTGAAGAAGGCGAATGCAATGTTAGCATTCATTTCTAGAGGTATAGAATATAAGAGTAGGGATGTGATACTGAGGCTGTATAAGGCACTCGTGAGACCACACTTGGAGTATTGTGTGTAGTTTTGGGCTCCTTATTTTAGAAAGGATATACTGACATTGGAGAGGATCCAGAGAAGATTCACGAGAATGATTCCAGAAATGAAAGGGCTACTGTATAAGGAACATCTGGCAGCTCTTGGGTTGTATTCCCTGGAGTTCAGGAGAATGAGGGAGGATCTCACAGAAACATTCCGAATGTTAAAAGGCCTGAACAGATTAGATATGGCAGTTATTTCCCATGGTAGGGGAATCTAGGACAAGAGGGCATGACTTCAGGGTTGAAGGATGTCCATTTAGAACAGAGATGTGGAGAAATTACTTTAGTCAGGGGTTGGTAAATCTGTGGAATTTGTTGCCACGAGCAGCTGTGGAGGCAAGTCACTGGGTGCATTTAAGGCAGAGATAGATAGGTTTTTGATTAGCTAGGGCATCAAAGGTTATGGGGAGAAGGCAGGGGAATGGGGATGACTGGAAGAATTAGATCAGCCCATGACTGAATGGCGGAGCAGACTTGATGGGCTGAATAACCTACTTCTACTCCTATATCTTATGGTCTAAACACCTAATTATACCAACAACTCAACTGGGAAACTGATTCCAGTTTTGTTAAAAAGTGTAAGGTAAAATTAACATCAGTACATAATGATACTGGAAAAACAACAAACCAATTTTTTTAAACTAACACAACGGTTAAGTAAACATCTTTATCAGACCAGGTTAAATTAAGCAATCTTTTTAGATGACTGAAATCGTCAACAGGATACTTCCTTAGCAGACTGTTGAATTACGTACCTAGCAAGGGGGAAGATTACCTGTTCTGCAGCCAGTAATGGAGAATTAGGTATTTGATTTTTCCAAGCAAATTGCCGTTGGTACTCAGAGCTTCTCCCTAAACTCCTCCGTGGTGCAGACTTCAATCCTGACTTTTTAAGGAGTGCATAGCTAACCTATAAACAACAAAACAGAATCACATCTTAATACTGACAGTACAGTATGAAGTGGAAAACTGAATTACTGCACAAAATGCACTACAGATAGCAAACCAAAAGGAGGAGGAGAAGATGGTGGCGCAACAGCAGCACGCGCAGCCTCTCCGGTGAATGATATCCGTAATCTGTCGAGTAGGGGACCGTGCACAATTCTGATTTGATGGAGACGTACGTGAGAGTACAGAGGAACATCTGGAAAACTTATGAAATGCCTGCTTCGCTGCCGCAGCTACTGTGTGGTAACCAGAATCTCCGGAGCAGAAGGCCCTGAATCCTCGGCTTTGCTTGTTTCAGCGGCTGGGGCTAGGTCGAAGGCACTCGGCAGAGGATGGCACTCAGGAGGCTGTATCAGAGGACTGGTTGGAAGTTTGAAGTTTTTGGACGGATGGATTCAGTGTCGGCTGTGGTCGGCTGCTTCCAAGGCATCGGCAAGTTGACGGTGCCTGGAGGTTTATGGCAGGGAGTTTCTCCCTTTTGCCGCCGCTATCGGGGACTCAGGAGTCGATCGACTCGGGGACTTTTGAGACCTTACTTACTGTGCCCATGGCTTGTTCTTCATCAAATTATGGTATTGCTTTGCACTGCTGTAACTATATGTTATAATTATGTGGTTCTGTCAGTATTAGTCTTTGGGTTGTCCTGTTTTCTGTGATATCACTCCAGAGAAACATTGTATCATTTCTTAGTGCATGTATGTATTTCTAAATGACAATAAAAGAAGACTGAGTGTTCTCATATTCTAATCTAAAAATTTATTGTTTCCTTATACAGTAATTGTATTCTCATTCCTTAAACTAAAAGAGGTTAAAATTACCTTGTTGTTATTTAAATAAAATTTTACATCACTGTTGTCTTGACATTAAGCTACATAAGTACCCATTCCTTCCTAACGTCATCTTTACTTTAAGCAAGGCGCGCATGTATCACGTGGTAGTGATGATGTATGCAATTAATGTGTTTTACATAAAACCCATAATTAATTATTTAAACAAACAAGAGTACTTAATCAAAGTACAAATTAAAATATTATAAGCATATTAAATACACAACATATATAATTGTGTATGTTTGTAAGCATTAAATAATTGGGAGAGAAAGGACTGAAGTTAAGAAAAAAAGAATGCCAGGGGAAAATTGACAGAATGAGAAATAGAAGAGTAAGGACCAGGAAAGGTATAAAAGGTTGAAAGTAGATGAAAAGTGAATCATCATCATCTATGAAAATCAACCATATATTCTCACATTTTCAAGTTTGTTGATCATTCACTAACTTTATGCTTGAATTAAAGTGGGTTTACCACTTCCCAAAGGTTCATTAAAACAATGGCCCCAAAAGATGTATATATAGTGCTGAATTTTCTGGAGAAACATGAGCATCTTCTTGCATGAGTGTCAAGAACTGTGAGATTTCTGCCCCAGTGTGAGCAACAGAGGCACTGAGTATTTTGTCAGGCATTCCAGAGGAAGTGGTTGAGGCAGGTACAATAACAAATTAAGAGACAAATTGGACAGATACAAGGCTTGGAAATCTTTAGAAGATAATGGGACTAACTTGAATGGGAATTTTAGTCAGCAAAGGCAAATTGAGCCTATTCAGTGTAATTCTATGATTCTTGATTCTTAATTTTGAGGTTTTATTAACTATACTTGATCATGGCATATGATGCAATATGAGCTTCTGATAACTCTCCGGAACTATTTTGAACCAACTTGAGCTCAACTATTTCTAATGAAGATGAATAGCTACAATACAATGAATGAAACACTAAATCATATATATTTTTGATTAAATTATTTATATCACTTTCAATTTTAAAAAATTACAGCATTTCCAGACACTACCAGATTATTAAAGCTTTTCATCAGCTTTGATAATCTTGCCCTTTCTGTTTTAAAAGTATTTTTACTTTAGGTGAGAAATAAAAGCAACAGTAAGAAAGTTCCCCACTTGTAACATTTGTTCTGATATTATTCTAAATAATTTCAAAAGTTGCAAAAGTTTTAAAAAGTATCTTCCGGTATGATAGCAACACACTCGGACACAGCAGACTCTTCGGGGCCCACCGAAGGTGTATTTATCTCTTTTTTTTAAACATGTTGTTTATGATTCCAAGACAATGCTGGATAGTAAGAACTGCAAGTACTGCAGGTATACCCTGTCAGTGAGTTGCTCCTTGGCGGAGGAGCTCGACCTGATGCGGACCACAATGTTGCCTATTACAGAAAGTCATTGGAGTCGGTATGCAAAGACGGTGTGCAATCTAACAGTGGGTCATTGTCTTAGATGTTTTTCTTGCTATTGCACGACCCTATTGGACATCAGTAATATAAAATACTAAAAGTGTGGTTCACTGGTTTACTGGTGAGACCGACAGCAGGGGAGCTGCGTGGCCTAGGTCGTAGCGAGGACTAGCCCTCATGCCATGGACTAACTGTTGCAGCAGGCCAGGGGGAAGACGCCAGAGGCAGTGCGACATGGTGTCCATGCTGGATTGGCGACAGGTCCCATCCAGCAGTGCTGCTCTCCGGTGTTCGCTCAGTGTTAGACAAGCCGGATGTGCGAGAGCATATTCTCTGAAGACTGCTGAGATTTGGTTCTTCTTGTTGACAACACTCATGTGCCACCAATCTGCAGGACGTGTCATTCAGGGACTTGGGCGATATATTTTTTTGTGTGACTGAATATATGTTTATTGCCATCTTATATGTGCTATATGTGCCTTGTACTGTGTATGACACTTGGTGCTATGTTTTGTACCTTGACCCCAGAGGAACACTGTTACATTTGGTTGTACTTATGGGTATTCATGTATGGTTGAATGACAACTAAACTTGAATTTAACAAACTGTTAACCAAATATTCTTTATTCAAAATCTGTGTGCTTAAAATCATTTTAATGATCTGTTCTCATTCAGAAACTTAACTGAATGTTCTACAAAAGGTATGATTGACCAGACCTGATGAAGGGTCTCGGACTGCAACATTAGCTGTTCACTCACTTCTGAGCTGCTGAGTTCCTCCAGCATTTTGCTCTGGATTTCTGTGTTTATGATTCATTATGCTTATCATTTTATCATGTAATAAATAAAGATGTAGTAACATAGAAGTATAACAAATTGTCACGTTAAAAAGGGCAAAATGTCCTTAAAATGGAAGTTGCCTTTGAAAATTATCAAAAGAACCAAAATACGATTGCAAATACAGAATTTTGTTATATCTTATTATATTTTGCGAAAGGGGACTAAAAGGAATTAATAAATCAGCTCAATAGTCACTGTTCCTACTTACATCATTACCAACCGCTTTATCTGCAACTTCCTTCTTACAAGATATATTGTTGTCCTTTGCTTTGTGTACCTCTACAGCCAATTCCTTATCTTTGACAACAACTGGCTCAGATACTGAGTGCAAATGGCAGTCTGCAGACCGTGATCTTGGAACTTTAGGCTTTCGAGCATCATCAGGTGTTTCACGTTCTTTCTGGTTCTCTTGACTCTTCTCAACTGCTTGGCCATTGAATTCAGAAGATTGCAATTTCGCATTTGGTATTGCTTTATGAAATGTACTTCTTGAATTACTACTCCCATTCCAATGAAAAGATTGTGAAACTTGAGGACTATAATATGGCACTCGTTTCTTTGAGGTGAAGTTTGGTTCCCTAGTATTTCCTGAAATACAAATAAAAAAGATATTCAAAATCTTTTTTATAGTAGATAGTTTACATCATGCTATAGGTTATCCCTCACTATAACACTATATCAATGATTTGCATATTTCAAGAAACATTTGTGGTCAAAACTACTATCAACTCCTACAACCTATTCCCACCATATCTCTCACCAAGTTGCTGATGATCCCTGTTAATACAACTTTCTTTGCATCAGCATCCATATATCTCACAATGCCTTCACAAAGTACCTCAGAAAATTCATCTCAATTGTGGTTAGTGTACAATTGTAAAATGTTTTCCCCATTTTCTAATGTCTATGGATAAGAAAATGGGAAGGCAGCAACTTTTCCTATCCTTTCACTAAAAAGCTACCTTGTCCAAATCTCTAATATCCTTCCAAAGATAGTACACTCATAATAGTATGCAGTATTCTACTGTGATCAAATTAACAGGCTTTATAAAACTTATGATGAATCTTAGACATTGCTATATTTTAAGGTCAGTTATCCCATTTGGCATTAATGTGACCTTTCTGTCTTCAACTGTTTCCCTATACTGTAGAATGATCCGCACCTTCCATTTACCTGTCCACAGTGGTGACCCATCTGCTTACTCCTGCATGCTTCTTCATAGTTTGGAATGCCCTTGAATTTTGGCTCACCATCAATGTAAAAGTTCTTTACAAGAATTATGAAAAATAAAGATACTAAGATAAAAAGATAAATAAACTAGAATCATAGAGTAATATGGCATGAAAACCTTTGGCCAAACACGTCCATGTTGGGCATGGTGCCTACTAAACTAGACCCATTGACCTGCATTTGGCTCATATTCCTCTGTATGCCTCCTACCCACGTCTTTTGAATATTATTATTGTATCTGCTTCAAGCACTTGCTCTGGCAGCTCATTCATATATGTACCATCCACTGTGTAAAGAAGTTGCCCCTCAGGTTCCTTTTAAATCTTTCATGACAGCACCTCTACTTCCTCAGGAGTCTGCGGAGATTCGGCATCTCATCAAAAACCTTAGCAAACTTCAAAAGATGCGTGGTGGGAAGTGTACTGATCTGGCCTGGCATGGAAACATCAATGCCTTGGAGCAGAAAATCGTGGTTTCGGCCCAGTACATCACGGGTAAAGCCCTCCCAACCATTCAGCATATCTACATATAACGTTGCCATAGAAAAACAGCATCCATTATCAAAGATCCTCACCACCCAAGCCATGCTTTTTTCTTGCTCCTCAATCAGATAGAAGGTACATGTGCCTCAGGACTCACACCACCAGGTTCATGAACAATTACTACCCTCAACCATCAGGCTCCTGAACAAAAGGAGATAACTGTACTCATTCTATTTCTAGTGTTCCCACAACTGATGGTCTCACTTTAAGAACTCTTTATCTTGTTCTTTCATGCTCTTGCTATTTACTGCTGTTTATTTATATTTGCATAGTTGCTGTTCAATGATTCTGTTTACAGTTACTATTCTATACATTTGCCAAGTATGCCCACAGGAAAAAGAATCTCAGAGTTGAATGTGGAGACATGTATGTACTCTGATAATAATTTTTTCTTTGACTTTTGACTTTAACCTCTCACCACAAACCTATTGTTTATTTAGGGAGACTAAAACTAGAGAGAATATCTTTGAAATTGCAACACCAGCAATTTCATTATCTACTGAAATCATTCAATCTGATGAGTACTTCCAACATTATTTTGGTTTTCAGCATAATATAACCAAAGATGACCGTTTTGAATTTATTTGGTACTTCTTAGTCAGTCCTTTTAGGACTCTGGATGGTTTGATTCCATCTTAGTTTTGTGGGTTGTAGGTTCTGAAGTGACTGATGAGTCCAATATGAGTCTGCATTTTCTGGCACAGATGATGCAGGTGATGACTGACTAAACAAGCAGTTGAGTTGTCTGAGAGGTGTACGTTCCTTTGGCTCCCAAAAGTAGATTCACGATCCTTACAGCCCAAATACAGCCTCTCCATTTTCAATACCTATGGGCCAGGGATACCCATGACTTAATGGAAGCTTTAAGAACATCTTTGTTTTTAGTTATCTCCTACTCATCTTGTAATGTCTCACAACAGCTACCTTGCAATAGAGTGCCTGCTTTGGAATTCTGGTGTTAAGTCATGCAAAGAGTTGTCTTATGAGTCCTCAGCATTGGCAACAGTAGCCTAGGACAAGCTGTTAAATCAGTTGGTTTCTCTTGCCTGCTGATTTGCAAGATGTTACAGGGAGTGCGTTGGTAGTGTCTCTCTGCCTGCCGTAAGTCTATGTTGCATAATCGTTAAAGACAGCAAACACTACTGATCATCACACCCTTTGTGATAGGTTTAAAAAACCTGTTCTTCAAATACAACGATTGCACTGTCACACTGAAGGCAAAGGTGAATTACATTATTAATACCGACTTCCAAGAAATGTAATGATGTAATGCTAAGACTTTATAAAGTACTGGTGAGGCCTCACTTGTAGTATTGTGAGCAGTTTTGGGCCTCTTATCTTAGAAAAGATGAGCTGAAACTGGAGAGGGTTGAAAGGGGGTTCACGAAAGTGATTCCAGAATTGAATGCCTTAGCAATATGAAGTACATTTATTGGCTCTGGGCCTGGATTCGCTAGAATTCAGAAGAATGAGGGGTGACCTCATTGAAACCTATTGAACGGTGAAAGGCCTTTAAAGAGTGGATGTAGAGAGGACGTTTCCTATGATGGTAGAGTCTACAGGCAGAGGACACAGCCTCAGAATAGAGGGGCATCCTTTTAGAATGGAGATCAGGAGGAATTTCTTTAGCCAGAGAATGATGAATCTGTGGAATTCTGTGCCACAGGCAGCTGTGGAGACCAAGTCTTCATGTATATTTAAGGCAGAGCTTGATAGATTCCTGATTGGTCAGAGCATGAAGGGATACGGGGAGAAGGCAGGAGATAGGGCTGAGAGAATCAGCCATGATGAAATGGCACAGCAGACTCGATGGGTCAAATGGCCTAATTCTGCTCCTATATCTTACAGTCTTAAATGTGAAATGTTCCAAGATTTTTGTATGAGAACAGAGTTGCATAGTGAGAGAAAAGTTATTAAAGAACTTTTGCTTTACAGGTATAAAATGTGTTAGACATGTGGGTTTTGACCAAAGGAAAAATAGCTGGAGTCGCTTAGCACTTTAGTGCAAGGATGTTTATTGGATGCGTCAAAAAATCAAACATACTGTCAATATTTACAAAAAGATATCCACCAGAAAACTCAATATTAGTTCCATACTTTGTCCAGGGTAAACGCCTGGCAGTCCCGATCACTATCTCCCACTGAGCCCCAATTATTAGGCAGCAGGACATACTATATTTAATTACCTACAAGGTTAACCTAAGACTACACCTGAATTAGAATATGATGCACCCCACAATGCAGGTACAATCATATTTCAAAATAAAAAGAAGTAACAACCTTAAGTAGAGTATACAAACAACATATACACATTTACACATCCCCATTACTAAAGAAATGGAATATTCTGCGGTGTATGGCAGGAAAGTCATCATAAAACCAACCTGAGCGCATCAGCCATTATGAGAATATACAGGGGAAGGCACTGAAGTGCACACACTCAGTGCAATGACAGCAGAATGACAAGGGGGTGTGGAGTGTTTAGTACTCCATCACAAAATGTAATGCCTATTTTCTCATACACTTTACTGTATATTAGCCTTGGCCTTCAACCTGCACATTCACAAGTGTCATCTGCACACTTCAGCTCAATGAAAAAGGCTGGGGTCATGAGAGCGAGAGTGATGTTGGTTGCACAATTTCCATACATGCTGCAAACTAGGTCTACCCCACTGAAAGCTTTTTCAAAGCAAGCTGCAGCACTGCAGAGTGAAAGATTGGGAGGATTATTAGAGCCATTACATCAACTTGCTGAACTTGGTTAATATCACAGTTTGGATGCTGAGGTTTGCACACAAAGTAAACAACTAAACTAAAGTGGTCCTTGAGGAAACCTGTCCTATTAAAGTCTTACCAAGCAGTTCTGAAGGGAGACCTGCCCATGGTATTTTCTGCTTAGAAACAGGACTACTAGAGCGTGATCTCTTGGATTCGTTCCAACTGAAGTTACGTTTGTATTCACTTAAACCCTAAAATGAGTAAATAGACAACATAAAGTTTAATAGAAGGATCAAACATCAGCAAGAGTTGGAATTCTGTCAAATATTTGTGCAAGATATCAAAAAGTAAGGCTTCATAGTCAAGGAATTACTTTTAAAACAGAGTTATTATTAGTAGATGGTACGACAGCAATTTTCACTTATAAGAATCATCTATAATTTTTTATGGAGTTAGTTAAAGAATAAATGTTGGCCTGACACAGGAGAACAGGATTGCAACCTGGGGTTCGGTATATTCCTATGGTTTGTAGCATGCACTTGTCACGGTTTTTTAAAGCTATTGCACCTGCTTTGTGAAAGCTGGGTCCTCTGCAATTGTAATTTACTTTCAACCTACAAAGAACATACTTCTCTGAAAGATCCCACCACCCGGACAGATGCATCGCCTTTGCTTTCAAGAGAGACGGTTTTGGATTTCCACCCACACTAATGTGTGCCTTTCTGATTCCCTACCACTTGTAGCTCCTCTCAAGGAAATGCATCCCTAATCTTTCCACCAGAACACTGTGTTTCTGATATACCCTCTTTATCTCTCCATTTCCTCAAGCATTGCATTCTATGATTTAGGTGAATAACATACCAGATAGTTGTATTAAAATTTAATTTAGTTTGGTAACTGCCATATTCACCTTGCTCACAAACAACTAGACACCTTTACTTCTACTCTTCTTTCTGTCCTGAAACCAATAAAGAATTCATTCTACAATATGCCTGTAATTCTGCATTCTCTAACCTTGTTCATCAGTGAATTGTGCAGCATTGTCAGAGTCCATTTGACAATCTGAATCCACTGCTTTACCACTCACTATTCTCTCTGTTGCCTTGTGAACTGTCTTCTGATGAATGTGCTTTTACACATGTCAATTTCCTTCCTCTTCTACAGAAAAACATCCTGAGCCCTCTTTAAAACTGATCTGTTCATAATCTTGATCTCAGCTTTAAAGTAGGAACATATGGCTTATTGGATTATATTTGTCTGCAAACATATCAATAACAAATGCTGCTTTGCATCTGATACTTTTTCCATCTTCCAGTGTTAAGCATTTAATAAAGTATAATTTACAAGTGAAATATTTGAGTATAACTTGCTACAACTATCTCCTTTGGGACAAAACATCAATTAAAAATTATCATCAGACCGTATGCAACGCCAGATGGTGAATGTAAATATAGGTCTTGCACTGCGGTAGCTGGATTCAATCTTTTCCAGGCTTTAGTATAATCCTAGGAAGTCATACTGTAATATTCATCTACTAAAGCATGGCTTTACAGGATTATATGTGAAGTAGAAACCACACCGATTTTTATTTTTACCCTGATTATGATGTGACGTCCATAACCCCTTTTAAAATATGTGGGGTCCCCCCAAGAGTCTACTAAGATTTGGTGTGCAAACTCTGGCAGAGTTCCTGTGTTAAAGAGAATAACAAATTCTGTTCGTCACTTCATGAACATCTTCAGATCAAAGCTACGTCCGAGTGTCGGTGCTGACATATAAATGCCGTTACGGTGCAGGGTGTCTGGAAAGCTGGGCACCGTTTGGGATGGAAAACAAACAGCAGGGCCTGGGGTCTGGCCCGAGGCGACACCAGCCTCTGCCAACATAGTTAAATCCCCAACGTACAAGAGCGGGAGGTCTTACCTTGAATTTCACAGGCATTCTGGATCCAGAGCTACCAGGGTGTCGGTGTACGGTGCTACCTCGATCCCTGTCAACTCAAAGATTCCACCGCTTGTGTTGCTCTTCCCCGTTTCCCTGGCGAGAACGGCGTCCCCCCGAATGCGCACGCGCAGGCTCTCGGCCAATCAGGAGCCTGGTTTCTCAGCGCTTCACGCTTAAAGAGACCGCGTACTTTCACCAGGCTGAGAGCTGGATGCCAACCGCCGTAAAACAAGATATAGACAGACAGACCAGGCTGAGAAATCGTGTTGGTGCCTGTCCAGGCTTGCGCGGCGAAATCCTCTACTCAAAAAACGGAAAGACATAAAATTGGATTACGTGACATAGCTGAACAGTGAACCTCCATGAATAACCAACTTGAAGCATCAAAGTTTGAACTACAAACTGCAAACTTGCCGCTTCGGGCCGTTCTGTTTCATTGTCGCCTTGTGTACTAATAGACTAATTCATCTGCGATTCATTCTTTGTAGCCCACATTATGTAAATTTTGCTGCTTTGTGCCAGGCTATTAAATGTTTCAGAACGGTGTTTAACACCCTACGCTTAGTAATTTCCCACGATTAATAACAATATAAAACAGATATACTGTACACAACATACTTTTTATGCAGGAAGTTTCTGGTAAGTGAATTAGTATCTAGTGGCAACTTTATTGCAGAATTTGTCCTAAATTTCAGTATAATTTTGGCTAGTTTTGGCAAAAGCTGACATGTTCTGTAAATTATTGTGTGTTAGTTTCTACTGCACCTTTGCCTAAACATGCAATGAAACTAAAACAAAAAAAAATTCATTAAGAGCACGTTTTCAATCCATGACAACCAATCTTTGTAAGCTAATGTAAAGTTGCTAGATGTGAGCAATAATTGATATTAAATATTTTCCAAAACTACGTAATTCGTTTCACTAACTGGAGATAATCTGCAGATACTGGAAATCCAAACAACATACTTAAAATGCTGGAGGAACTCAGCAGACCAGGCAGCATCTATGGAAGGGTCCGGCTGAAACGTCCCTACCTGAAACATCGATTCCATTCTTTTCCAGAGATGCTGCCTGGCCTGCTGAGTTCTTCCAGCATTTTGTGTGTGTCTAATTCGTTTCACCAATCATTTGATGATCAATGTCATCAAATAGACTTAATTTTATAGAAATTCCAAAGACTTCTACATAAGTTATTGTTTTAATATGACCTGGGGAAATGGGAGAGAAGCTGAGGTGATTCAGATAGAGATGGCATTGCACACTGTGGCACCCTTTCATTACTTTTGTTTCCCCAACTCGCTCAACACCAGAAGAACCTGATCATAAATCTCACAATAGATTAATTAATATGCATCTATATTGACACTGAGTAATAAATGAAGATAGGTAAAGGAAGATAATTCATTAGACCATAGTTGCAGAAAAATAAAATCAAAATTGGTACTTTTGTAATAATTATTTGATGGTTGATTGGTACCTCAACTTCATCTGATTTCTTGCCATGACCAACAGCACCCCCTCCCCACATGAAAGGTCCCAGTGCACATCAAGCAACAGACTGTACCTCCTGTGAAGTGAATATTTTAACCCTGTGTTTACTGTTCCACATAAAAGTTGTGTGCAACCAGTGCCTGTCTGTTAAATTATCAAATGCATGTGTTTTAGAATCTGTTCAGAATAATAAAATGTAGCAATTAGAATCAAATACAAAGTTAAAGCTATTGAGCAAACTAATAGCATGGTGCCCAATTATCACTTTTCATTAAGCAACCTCCTCCAACCCCCAAACAGACACGATTTTTTAGCTGCTAGTTGACAAAATATTAATGTAACCAGCAAAAGATGAAAACTCATCAAAGGACTAGGCACAGAATCCAGCTTTCCCTCTTTTTTTTTACAGCTGCATGGACCAATCATTGTTCTGAGCAGTAAATTTTTCCTCAGACTGAAAACTGTGCAGCACTTTAAATGTTTTTGTAATATGCATACTATGAATATTTAGAATAGAAATTGAAAAACCACATATTCTTTATCAATTGAAGGGTAAAATGAAATATAGTACAACAAAAAAATCTTTAAAGTTTCATAAACTTATCCTTGTCTGGCTTTATCACAAATCCATTGTCTATAAATACTGTCCAGATTAACTTTGCATCCAGGTGAAAGATATGTCTCTATCCTCATTAGATTATCAAAATGGTCCTCTTTTAGTCTGTTTCTGAATTTTCATTTGACTGAATTCATAACACTGAATCCATGTTTGCAGTCAGCTCCAGAAGCTTGAAATTTTCCGATGATGTCAAGAGATCAGAATATAGAATTTTTCACATCAAACCACCACTAACTACAACTCACAACACAGGTAAACAATGTCAGACAGTCAAAACAACTGAAAGACACAATGGAAAAAATAAAATGTTTCGACTAGATGGCATCAGCGTTCAGCAGGTTTATTAACAATGAGCTACCAACTTGCATTCAGTACTTATCATCAGAATTTGTAACAGTGATGTAAATTGAAACACTGGCAATGTAAGTACATTGAAGCTCTAAAATGTTTCCAAGTAAAGATTGTGGTACATTTATAATTTAGTAAAATTATGGATTATATTCACTAATACATAAATTACAAAGTATTTCACAATTTTATTAACATAGATTTCAAAAATATATTAGCATAATTTCAAAATTGTATATTGTCTATAATATTAAAAAGTTCCATTTGCGCAGCAACAAAGGCAATGTGTGCAGGAGCACTTTAGTTATTGCACAGCAGCACACCCACGTAGCATAGAGGGAACAGTGACATAGTCAGTTGTTTTCATTGGAATAAATCAATTTCAGCTCTAGCTCAATAGAAAGTGAATTAAGTGAAGGTGTGAGTGTATTTTAAAAGTTAAGTATTATTAATATAAGTAACACATTTGATACTTTCTCTCTAAAAGAACAGATCTGAAAGGCAAACTAACAGAAGTGACAGTCTTCAAGATTATGAAGGATGTTTGATAGTACAACTGTAGAGAAGATGTTTCCATAACTTCTGAACTGGGGCCATAGAATTATCATTTAGACCCTAATAAGTACAAAAGGAATACAAGAAAATCTATTTACCTGGAATACAGGATGTGATACCTTCAGGAGTACATAAGTCAAATAGTAAAAAAAACAGTTTGGGGAAAACCTGGATGAGCACATGTGGAAGAAGAATAAATGGATGTTTATCATCTTGAATGAAAATCTATGATAAGTTCCTACGGATCACAAATGTTCTTTAAAAACTAAAATTACTCAGCAATAGAGCATTATATTTCTGTGAGTCTCTTGTTGTTCAAATTCTTAATTATCAGTGCTATGTTCTGTTCACTCATTTTTCAGTCAAGCACGCTTAATGCTGATACATGGAATATGCAACTGCTATTTATCCATCTGATTAGCTCAGTCATTAATCATACAGCACAGCAAAAAGCACTTCATCCTGCCCCCCCCCAACCATGTCTAGTCTGACCTTCAAGCACCTATCTAATATTAATCCCATTTACCAACACTTGGTCCATAGTCCCCTGTGCCTTGACAATTCAAGTTCTCGCCTACATTTTTCAGATGCTAGGACAGTAGTTTGAATGGGGTTTATAATGTTGTCTTGCGTGGAACATAAGCTGAAAGAGTTCATATCCAATTAACTAAAGTAAATTAACGTCCATGAATTGACTTTTCCCTGACCCCTGTTGGAAATAACTTCCTTTTCATAGAATCAAGGTAATTGTCTGTCTGTCTGTATCTTGTTTTACTGCGGTTGGCATCCAGCTTAATGGTGCATTACCGCCACCCTCTGCTCCAGAATGTGCACTAGACATACATTCTAAATCCCTTCACCCAATTGCGCGCGCGCCGCACACACACACACACACACACACATATATATACAAACCTACACTTCACCCTCCCATCTTTGACCATCCTAGTATCCTATTCCTGTTTATTCGTCATATTCTATAAAAAAAACCCTGTACCCCTTAAAAATGCTAAAAATACCCGGACTTGTGCTCTCTCACCCATTAAGGTAATTGAATCCAACTGCTTTATTATAAGTAGTTTTGTCTTCACTCCATCTTCGTTTCTATGGTAACATTCACTCAAAGCTGCCAGGAACAGGTTAGGTTGTTTGGACCTAAGGGTTTGTGTTTTGCTTGTAAAAATTCTTTTTTTGTTCTCTAGATGATAATAATAAAATTGATTCAAAATGAGACCTTTAAGTACTTTAATCGTAACAGCGGGTTTTAATCAAGCTGATGCAAAAATGCATTTCGATGTTACTCATCCTTTATCATCAGAAGGGCACTAAATATGGAGCACAACAGATGTGCTGCTTATAGTTCTGATTACCATTGAAAAGCTATGATTTAAAACAAAGTAAGACTGAAAAATAAGGTATTCAATATTTATCATTCTCTGTTGTGCATTGCCACTTAGCTAAATCTCATGCTGTGACTGCCTTAATGAACTTAATTGATTTCTAACGTTTAAAGGTACAGTATATATATATATAGGAATTTTTAAGCAGTTGTGTATAATTGTTTTTGAATGTAGATGAATTAAAAATAAACAATATAAAATGCTTATGTGGTCCTTCACTGGACTGTCAGCTTTAATGGAAACATTGTAACTGCAGACTGATGCCTTGCTAAAGCCTGTTCTCCTTTCTGTGTCTATCACATCTATCTCTAAAACTACTGAAATGCTTGTGGCAGAGTAGCCCATGTGGTAATTAAGGATTTTGATGAAAATACTGGTGGTCAATCTTCTGGGAAAGCCGATGTGAGAATAAACAAAGCATACATATTAAGAATTCTTCCCTTTAATTAAAAGTAAATTATTTTTGCTCTATTATGCCCAATGACTGAAAAATTAATCTTAGGCGTTAACAATTACTTGCCCTCATTTATTTGCTGTATACAGAATTGTCAATTTCCATTAACATGATTGCCACAGAACCTGAGATCAGACACTTTGCTTCAAGGCTCAGCACGTGACAGAACACTTTGCAACATCTTGGCAGTAGTACTGTAGGTTGAGCATCTATTTTAAACCTTAAAAAAGTCACATTATTTTTCAACTTCCAGGTTGAAACTGGTTCCATACTTTGAAGTGAATGTGCAATAAAGTGGACGGCTTTTATATTCAAGACATAAGATTTCACGGTATCAGGTCAGGTATCATACCGGATTTGGATTCAGATTTATTTATCACTTACATTGAAACATTTGGGTGGTAGGATGGAGATACATCTCTACCAAAGAAGGTGTAAGGTACTCCTTTCTCCGCTAGCCTGCAGGTCACCTTTGGGCAAGGTCTAGCACCTGCTTGGCCTCCTGATCAGGGTCACGTGAAGCCATGGGAGCAGGTGGTGGGTGGTCGTAGGAGCAGTTGGTGCAGATCACAAGTCCTGGTTATGCAACCACTGACGCCAAGCAGACAATCTCTGAAGAGTATTGATAATGGCTGGGGTCAGCCATCTTGTAAAGATGCTGCCCAGAAGAAGGCAATGGGAAACCACTTCAGTAGAAAAATTTACCAAAAGCAACCATAGTCAAGTTACATAATTTGTTATCATTGATAAATCTGTGCTGTGAAATTTGTATCATGGTGATATTTGATGTTGTGGTGTTCGCCAAGCTTGCCAATTAGCTTGCAGATGTTTCATCACAGTCGAGGTAACATCCTCAGTGGCTCTTAGGAGTTCGTAGAAACGCGAGCCAAAGGAATTCAAAGGTCAACGCAAGGGGTAGCCAATCAGGAGCAAGGCAAGCAAATGCATACAGGAGCCTATATAAATGCGAGCACTCCCAGAGAGAATCACCAGCAACTGTAACTGGTGATGAAACATCTGAAAGCTAATTGCCAAGCTCAGTGAACACTGTAACATCAGATGCCTCAACCCAATCTACCAATATTCACCACTTTGGTGATATTTAGGGATAACATTCAGATTTTCATGGAACTCAGAACTTGTCCATCCAGCACATTGTGCCTCCATCCTTCTCTGAACTGCAATCGAACTAAGACTGGTTTTACTTTTGTGTTTTACATTTCAAATGGATGTTTTACAGTATTTGTGGTTAAAGTCAAGTAAAATCAATGCAGAGTCCTCAGTGTTTATTTCAGGTTATGGAAATACACAGTATCAGTATTTCAAAGTGAGGGTTGAAATCCACGTATAGGATGAAGTTGCCACACCTGGCCGTTAATTATTCACTAGATGTGCAGGATAAATGAAACTGGTGTATAAACTATTAGATAAAGATTAGCTTTATTAGTCATACAGTGAAATATCTTGTTTGTGTCAACGACCAACAGTCCGAGGATACACTGGGGCAGCCCACAAGTGTTGCCCAGCTTCCGGCACCTACATAGCATGCCCATTGTTTACTAACCCATATAGCTTTGGAATGGGGAGGAAACTGGAGCACTCAAAGGAAACCCATGGGGATAACGCACCGGCAACAGCAGGAAATGAAATTGGGTCACTGGCGCTGTAAAACGTTACGCTAACTGCCTCACTACTATGCCACTCTGGTTTTTAGTCTTCAGTTAGTTTTTAAGTGTGATAAATAGTAGTTATTCACACAAACTGTGGTAACATGAGCAGTTTTAGGCCACGGGTGTGGTGAGGACCGACAAGTACCTGGGGGTGCACCTGGGTGACAGACTTGAGTGGAGCACCAACAAGAAGGGCCAGAGTCACCTCTACTTCCAGAGGAAGCTGAGGTCCTTTGGAGTATGAAGGCCTCTCCTTCATGTGTTCTACCAGTTTGTTGTCATCAGTACAATTTTCTATGTGGTGGTGTGCTGGGACAATGGCATCAACACGGGTGATGCCAACAGGCTCAATAAACTGATTCGAAAGGCTGACTCTGTTATAGGAGTCAAATTGGACACACTAAAGGCTGTGGTACAACAAATACTCTACAGAAAATCCTGGCAATTCTGGGCGATGTTTCTCACCCTGTGCATGCCACCTTGGCTGAACAAAGAAGCACATTTAGTAATAGACTAAAACAACTGCGCTTTTCCAACCCTTGGCCACTAGACTCTATAATGAGTCAGTAGACTCTATAATGAGTCAACCTATAGCCTGGGGAAGTGATGACACCCTTCTGTTAGTCTGTTTGAGGTAGTTTATTTTTATTCTTTCTTACTTATCATCTAATATTTGTATATCTGTGCATTTGTAATGCTTCTGTGACACTGTAATTTCCTTTGGGATTAATAAAATATCTATCTATCTGTCTTATCTTAGAAAGGATGTGCTGAAACTGGAGAGGGTTCAAAGGAGTTTCATGAAAATGCTTCCAGCATTGAAAGACTTATTATATAAAGAGCTTTTGATGGCTCTGGGCCTATATTCAGTAGAATTCAGAAGAATGAGGGGTGATTGATAGAGTGGATGTGGAGAGCATGTTTCCTATAGTGGGACAGTCTAAGACCAGAGGACATAGCCCCAGAATAGAGGGTCATCTTTATAAAATGGAGATGAGAAAGAATTTCTTCAGCCAGAGACTGGTGAATCTGTGGAATTCTTTGTCACAGGCAGCTGTGAAGGCCAAGTGTTTATGGATATTTAAAGTAGAGGTTGGCAGACTCTTGATCAGTCAGGGCATGAAAGAATACAGGGTGAAAGTAGGAAGTTGAGAGGAAAATTAGATCAGCCATGATGAAATAGTGGAGCAGACTCGATGGGCCAAATGGCCTAATTCAGTTCCTATATCTAATGGTCTTATGGTATGGAACACCTAATTTTTTGAAGTATGAAATTTCATTCGATCTGAGTTTATATAGAGTTAAAAACAGCTTAAATATTACTTACTTACTTACTTGGACCCTTGGTCTCGGCTATCTCTGACCTCCTGTCTCCATCATCCTCTGAGAGGTATGTTTGGAGTTCAGCAATGTTTCTGCAACCTATTGCATTCTCTGTACAGGGAAGTGGATTATACAGCTTCACCAGAGCCCTGTTGGCTGGCCTTAACCCTTTCCACCTCTCCATGGTGCAGGCATAGGGTTGGACTTTGAGAAGTGAATAAATATTAAAAATTGCTTTTATTTTTACATTTTTAAATCCTTTTTTCTTTGTACTGTGAGTCAATGATATTTTTCGTTATTTTACATGGTTTAAGTGATGATACTTCAATCTGGTTGAACAGTCACAGGGTTGCTTGCTTTTCTTAAATACTCCCCTGGTAGTTTGTGTCACACTGGATCATCTTCTTGAGCATTCTTGAATTGTAGGATTAGTTGCTTCTACTCCAATGGAGGGCAGGAAGTATTTGATGGAGTGGGAAGTTTAGCAAAGTGGTGTGCTCTTTCTGCCACTTCTCTCTGAATTCAAACTGCTTCCCAAAAGATTCAAGGTGTTATCCTGAATGTCCCTACTCCATTTTGGGCAATAATGAGCCTGGAATTCCATAAGTCATTGAAGGTACAACATTTTTTTAACAGAAGCTGCTCTAACTCTGCAACTCTACAACTCGTTCCCAGTACTATTTTTCTGCTGCTTTATTATTTGCATTAAATTTTCTTCTTTTGTGCATTTGTTGTACGCCAGTATTTGTTATTTATAGCTTTTCATGAATGCTATTTTATTCCTTTATGTTCCTGTAAATGCCTGCAAGAAAATGAATCTCAAGGTAGTATATGGAGACAGGTATATACTTTGATATTAAATTTACTTTGTGTAGGAGCCATGCATCTGGTATTTATCTGCATCGTATTCTGTGTGCAGTGTTTATTATGGTAGCTACCCATGTGGGTGAGAGCATGGTAAAAGCAAAGAGAATAAGTTGCCTATTCATGCTTTATTCTGGTTAGTTTTAGAGCTGGGGACCACCAGGTGTGATATATTTTATTGACCGCTTAATTACATTTGAAATAGTTTAACTCTACTTAACTTTGCTTAAGTCCACTTAAGTACATTGCATTTCGTTGATTTGAGTTTCATAAGTTTCTACACTTCAAGATTGTATGTTTTACTAGTTACTAATAAAGGATCAAATACATTTCTTTGACTTTTTGAACATTGGTATTGGATTGGATCATGGAGTTTGTCATACAGAATAAATCACCTTATTTCATCTCTAACAGTGGCGCTGATTTGTTTGGGTAGTCGCCACACTTGGACTTTGGCCATTTGAACTTCCTGATATTTTCTTTCTGTTATGGACTTTGGAATAGATTACCTGTTTCAAGATTTTAAAATTGGGCATACCAATAGCTAGAAATCCTCTGATGCATTAGTGATGATCTTGCTGAAAACCATTAAATGTGACAGATTTTGGAATCTGTCTAAGGGAAAAGTAGATAGATATTTATTTTTGCATGAATTACTGAATCATAGAAAATTAAAACACAGAAAGAACCATTTTGCCTGCTGTATCTGTGCCAGCTAAGTAACAGATGTCAGCCTTATCCTAACTTCCAGCATTAGGTTTGTACCCCTGCAGGTCAAAACTCTTCAGGCACACTTCCAGGTGCTCCTTAAGTGTGATGAGAGCTTCTGCCTCCACCACCTTTTCAGACACTGATTTCCAAACCACCAACAGCTTACTTCTTTTGTCAATCAGTTTAAGGATGTCATCTGACCTTCACTCCTCAGTTAGAGGTAACAGGTCCTTCCAATTTTCTGTGATCTTATAAGGAGACCTGGATATCTTGATTAAATCTCCACTTAGCATCTTCTTTTCAAAATGAAACAATACCTACCTGTCCAATCTCTCAATTCGTAAACATGTCTGATCTTGCTATCATCCTAATAAATCTGTAGTCTGGCAACCAGAACTGTATGCAGTACTAAGGCTGCAGTTCAGCTGGTGGTGAGGGTAACTTGCATTTCATATTGGTTTACAATATTATTAAATTAGCCCTTTTAACTCGTTTAATGATTCAGTTGGCCATTCTCTTACCAGTTAGTTATATCAGATGACATTGAATTTCTTTTTATCTCTGGGCTTAACATGTTTGTGCACAATTGAAACGTAGACCTATTGATCTTATATTCCCAAAGAAAAAAAAATTCTCTGTGTCTTTGAAATAAGCCTGTCCAAAGGACACAAAACAAAATCCGTCCGTTCACCCTCTAACTTGACTGGAGTCAGCTGATTAGGTCACCTTAGCTTTTGACAATAAATGTTCGAGCATTTTTTTGGGGTGAGGTTGGAGGAAGTTGGTCACGGTGAGGTGTCTAATTAGGAAACCTACCATTAATGGTCATAAAATAGTTTTTTTTTAGCTCGAAATGCTGATCTTACTAGAACGTTTGAATTTGCACAATCGGCAGATCCGAATTACCTGCTAGAAAGCGGAAATTTATCGAATAAACTCCACACGTCATCAGATCATTGAGGGAAATTTCAGTACTACCTTTGATAGATATATAAACATTGCACACAGGCAGTCTGTTCAGAAAAGCAGATAGCGGGCTAGCTCAACACATCTTTTTCACGTGTGGTTATCAGCCTTATCTCAATCTTGATTAAGGTGCAGCGAAGTTAAGATAGTTTTGACTTGCAAGTGAGCTAGATCTGTCTGATAGCTTGTTTTCAGAATGTATTCCCTCGCGTCTGTAGCTGTGTTGGTACTTGGTTGCTTTGCAGTCCTGGGGAGCAGTGCCCCGAGTCTGAAATCCAGGAGATCGAGTGCGGTTTGTCACGTAGAAGAACATTTACTACGACAAATGAGACATAAGTTTCATGTCCTGTCTAAAGATGTAAGTAAAGGAATTTGCCTTTCATTCTGCATACAAATTAATGTTGTTTCAAGCTTTTTAACAACATCTCTAATCCATATCCATCATTTCACAGGCTCAAAAGCACGACGAGGATACGGAGACGAGACTAGTGGGAAAGGATCTATTTCGAGGACTGGAGGTATGACACTGTATTGGTGCGATGCTCTTTAATCTCACCGAACGCACGTGATCAATTCACAGTATCGTTTCTTTTTGGAGAATACCTGTAAGATCTATGGTTTGCTTTGCAGAAATCTGGTAGTTGCTACGTTCTCAAAGAGGTGATTGACTTCTATCTTGGAACCGTTCTCCAGTCTGACCATTTGCACGCCAAATATTTGCATCTAAGCGACGTTAAAGAGTTTCTCGCCGTTCTCATGAAACGGCACATGTCTGACTGCGTAAGTGTTTCCAGTTCTGATTGAACCAATTCGAGATAACATAGACTTGATACCGCTTGCATTTCAAACGAGTAATTAAGTACGCAGTGTTATGACTCTGCTGGTGGGCAGACAGCTCAAATTCGGGCTCAGTAGTAGAAGGGAGAGGAACTATACGAAAGTACTGCTGACTGGAACAGGCGCTGAAACGAGTTCTTGTGATTGAATTGGTTGTGTTCTTTTCAGGATACTGAAGATAAAACGAAAGCCAACAAAAACATCGAACGACTGAAACAGAAAGTGGAGAAGGTAATTTACTAAGAATTCATGCACATTGTGCAGATCAGATTCAAGACATAAAACTGTTGTGCTCCTAGTGAGGTACTCGGGAATCATCTGTACAAATTCGATTATGTTTCAACAATGTGACACAATCAAGAGTGAGAAAAAGAATTGATCTCAGTAGAGTTCAGCATTCGGTATTCATGTGACTTTCTGTAACCATCTTTTCGGCGCTATGTTTCGTGTAGAAGATTTCCTAGTTTTCCTGCACTGAAATAATTCAACTGATGTTAATTTGTTACTCTGGTTCGTTTACTCCAGCTCGGCGAAGCGAGTGAGGCCAAGGTTGTCGGGGAGCTGTTCATCCTCCTGCAGGAGATAACGAGCCGCTGTTCAACACCAGGATGGAAACCCGGACACCAGGGGAAATCACCGATTGATAACTGAGGAAAGCAAACCAAGACGCAAGGAAACAGTACTAGTTTCCCCAAAAAATATGTTTTATTAACTTAACAAGGAAGTATTTATTTCTGATGTATTTATTGTGTATAATGTTATACACATCATTGTAATTACTTACAGTAATTTTTGTGTAGCAATCAGCATTGCCTTGCTAATGGTCACTTGTAATGCATTTTTATTCATGTATGGCAGAAAGTCGAAGATAGTGGCTTTATAAAACTGAATAAACCTTTGAAATCATTTTCATGTGATGATATTTATGTTACACGTGAAGGAACTGTTTTATGCAGAAATTGTTACCTTAATAGCAAAATATCTTGAAATGTTCTACATTTCGTTGCAAGGGCAGCATCTAGTTTCTTCCGGAAACAAATAACCATTACAAACAAGTCTATGCCGGGTTGTCATTGGAAAACACAAATGCAATGCGCAACTTTATCAGTTAAACGTTGAAGACAAGTTGAAGAAAGGTTCGAAGAAAGGTTCTTTGAATTTCATAGGCCTTGTAATAGCAAAAATTCCACCAAAACACCAAGCTCGCTAATAAATAAACAATTGAAATGCTTTCCTGTTAAACCGACCCGATCTAAAATCTGGTATAAAGAATTATCACTTGAAAGAAGGTAGTGTTAAAAGAATCTGCAGGGATTTCTCCACAAGGAAATAATTTGTAAATATTGCGTATTCTGATAGACCAATTAACCATGTACTGTAATAAGTGTTGGCTGTTGCTGTTATAGTTTATCATGAAAACTTGACGTCTGTCACACAACGATTATTATAGTTGTCGAATGAGTGTTCGTTTAGATTTAGGACGCCTAGTTTCAGTTTTTACAGAAGCGCCTATCGCCGTTCAATTTGGCGTGAGTAAATGAAGAGTTCTTATCTCCCAGCACATAAACAACAGAAGCACAATCTGACGCGACGTCATAGACTCCCAAAGAATTAAATTGGGTCTCTCTTGGGATTACATAAGGAAGAAATCATCAGAAATGATGTTACGTTGTAATAATATTATGGATTGCATCTTAAAGACGTCATCCTCATTGCGAAATACGGGACAAACTTTTTCTTCGTTTTAGTGGAAGAAACGGATCGTTCAAAACTAACGCGCAATATCAACATGCCCATGAATGTATTAATATTTCTGGCTATTCACACCTGAGCAAATATGTTTGATACTTCTTCAAGAATAACAGTGATATAATTTCAAGGTCCCTTTGTCGCCGTTCGGAGGAGAGTTCTGGGATTAGGACCCAGTAGTGATAAAGGAGGTAACATCTCACCAAGTGGAGAATTTTCAGCTTTGCGTTCCCTGAACTTGTTGCCAATATCCTTCCACGTAGGTTTTAGGGTAATATGGAAGAGGTATCATGAGTTACTAGGCTGATCAGGAAGATCACAGCACTGACTCATGTATTGTAGACACCTGAGTCAGTAGATGAGCTACCTGCCTCGGAATGGCCAGGAAATGACCTGTATATGCACACCATTCAGTGAATATCGTACATGACCACTTTTGATGTTATAATGAAGGTAAGGTTATAAATATGCAACTGAATCATGTCAGATATGAGAAGTACATTAATTTATCATTTTATCTTAATCATCCTTCAACGCAGGGAGATTTTCCCTTGATTTCTAATGACTTACTTTTATAGAGCTCCTTCCAGACACTGTCAAATAATACTTTAATGTCAACTGAAAAGCAAGAAAAAGAAATAACTGTAGATGGTGATAAGCTGACAAATAATCAGAAAATGGTGGGAACACTCAGCAGATCCGCAGCAAGCATGGAGAGACAAAGGGAGTTATCGTGAAATCAATGCTCTAACATCATTGCACTGTCATATTCAGCATGTCCGTTTCCTGACCTTATTTTTGTAACTGCTTGAAACAGGAGAGTGGTTTCCTGGATTACTTTAAGTGGTCTAGATGACAACAGGAAAAGCACAGGAGAGCTGCTTCCATAACGATCATCAGTTATTTCTAATAAATTATTTTTATTATTCCAGATTCATTTTAATTAACTGTGTTCAAGTGCCTCAGCTCATGCTACACATCCAATATCTATATTACATTCCATTGCACTACATCGTACTTTCCATTTGAATATCTGTATGACATTCTATCACACTGTATTAAAAAAAAATCTCCCTTTGTGAAGATAACCCTTGATCTTAGGTTTCCCCCATTAGTTATGCCATTTTTTCATTTATCTTTGATTTCCCACATACAATCATACAAATCAAGTGCGGAAGTGTACCTACCCCACTACTTAATAAGATTATGGCTGGGTGTAATCTCAAGTCTGCATTCTTTTTCACCCATGATTACATTGGATGACAAAGATTTTGTTTCCAGAATACTTTTGGGTGTCTCTTATGGATTTTGGGCTGCTGATCATGAAAATCACTATGAAATTTCCCTATCATGCACCATTTTTTAAAATCACCCATACACGTTATTTCAGTTCATAATTCAAGTCAATTCAAATGCTTCCCACAAGGTAAGCTGAAGAGATTTCTATCTTGTCCCGGCATGTTTGGGCATACTTAGGCAGGGCAGATTCTGAATGGCAGAACAGGTTTTAGAAAGCTATAAATTTTCATGAAGGTTTTTGATATTTGAGACAGATGTTTCCCAGGATAACTGATGTCAGGATTAAGGAAGGCATTTTTGTTGGGTCGCAAATCAAGCAGGTCATCAGTGACAAGCCACTCAAAAAAATTCTAGTGGGACCAGAGAAAATCACATGGAAGGGATTCTAGAATGTTATTGAAAATTTTCTTGGCAACTACAGAGCACCAAAGTGCGTGCTGCTAACATGTACAAGTCAGCAACCGGACATTCTGAGGCAAGTAGATCATCTAATGACTCCTCAGTTATCTGCAAAGCATGGGTCAGTAGGGTTATCTTCCTGATCAGCCAAGTAACTCATGATGGCTTCTTCCATATCACGGCTAAACCCTATGTGGAATGACATTGGCAGCAGGTACAGCTGATCTACCTGTACATGCAGCTGGTAGACATCATGCTTCAAGAGCATACAAAACCACAAAATGCAACATGCCACTAAAGGTTCATTTTCTGCATTCCCATCTACACTTCTTCCCTGCAAATCCTGGCACTGTCAGTGATGAGTATGGTGAAAGTTTTCACCAGGACATTACGGTCATGGAGAAACAGTATCAGGGCAACTGGAATCCATCAATGCTGCCGGATTATTGATGGACACTTAAGTAAGAATACTCAGACACTGAGTACAAACAAACCCATCAACAAAACATTTTAACTGAGTTGATTGATCGCAAAGCATCAGCACTATTATGCAATTAAATGCATTATATTCAATAAAAGTTAATTTCTTGTTTCTCCAAATTTGTACGTGATATAGGCTGTCTGAAATTATATTTGTGTTCAACTTCAGGGGGTCTATCATAAACAAACAAAATTGCTGAGGAAGCAACACATTCGAAAAAGTTTGCTGTCCCATGTTATTTTTCACCCCATTATTTATCAAGTATTCATCATCACTGATTTAAAAATATTTAAAGATTTAATGCCACTGTTCTTTGACAAAGAGCATTCCAAAATTTTTTTACACATTGAGAGAAAGAATATGATCTTCATCTGCCTTTAAAGGGTGACTGCTTCTAGATTTACCCTTGAGACAAAACGTCCTCTCTTCATCTACTCTGTTAAAACCTCTCAGGATCTCAGAAGTTTCTATCAGATCACCAAGCTAAGCCTGTCCATTATTTCTCTGGAGATAATCTAACCGTTCCAGGTACTAGTTTAGTTAAACCTTCACTGAACAACTTTTTGATATTTTTTCTGTCAACTTGGATTACTTCATATTTTCCCCATTAACCTCATTTCCAAATCTTTGCCCACTCACTTAACCCATCTACGTCACTTTGGCTTCTTCAAAACTTACGCTCTTACCTATCTGTGTCTCATCAGCAATTTCATATTTTTTCGAGTACCAATATGAATTTATATTACTTACGGCATTCATAAAGTAAAGCATTCCAAAGGTATTATCAATTGAAATTTGACATCAACTCATATAATTCGGTGATGGATCTAAAATTCATGATTAGGTGGGTTTTGATACATGTTGCATTGGAAGGAGTAAAGATAGAAAGGCAAGCATGTTTAAGGAAACAACATGTTAAGGAGTTTAGTACCTTGGCATTTTAATGATGGAGAAATTTAAAAATCCATAGTTATGAGGTCAGTATTTCCAGAGTGCAGATGTTTAAGGGTTGGATTACACATGGATAAGAGCTGAAGCCATGTAGGGATTTGAAACTACAATGTGAATTTTAAATAAAAACATTGTTTCATCCTTCAAATTAATGTGTTAATTAATTTGTAAACTGTAAGTTAACCCACCTACAATTCACAAACTGCTTATACTGACAAATTTAAAGCAGATGCGCTCACTTATTGAACTAATAGCTGATTTGAATAGAGCAAGTCATAAAGCAACTTGCTTAGTAATATCAGGAGTAGACTGGGGAACAAATCATGTCCAACTTAAAATAATTTGCAGTGTTAGAACACTGCTTCTTGTAAAATTCAAAATTTGTTTTCTGCTATTAAGAAAACTGTTTGAATAGGTTGCTCAATTGACAATCAAGCCTTGCAAACTGTCAGCACATGTGGTTGATAGCACGTGGGAGAAACAGTCAGCTACAAGACTTTGCCTCACAGCAATGAAAGATACTGATCATTAACATTTTAAAGTGGTTTTCCACTGAATTCAGGTAAATTACTTTTATCTATTGGTATAATAATAAAAATGAATTCATATCACAAACCAAATGTAAAGGAGGTGGTTAAGGCAGGCACATTAATAGTATTTACATGGACAGAAAGGTTTATAGAGATATGGGCTAAATCTGGGTAAATGAGTAATGTAGATAGACATTTTGGTTGGCATGAGTGAGTTGGGCTGAAGGACATGTTTCCTGTACTCTATGATTCTATGAAAAAGCAGATTTCTGAGGAATAAAGACTTTTGGAGGTTGAGATTATGTATTATTTGATGCATTATTAAAGAGTTTTAATATATTGAATGAAAAAGTGCTTTGCAGAAGCTGGCCATTTTTTGCAGATTTATGAAACAGATATATAGAAAATGATCCCTTATATGAGGAGTCTATAGCTTACAGCAAACTTAAAAAGACAAAACATATTTTAGGAGCCCATTGAAATAATCATATGCTTCAATTTAATAAGTAGGCTTATATTTTCCATAACTAGTCTATACTTGCAAGGACCTGCTTGTTTTGAAAGTAAAACCAATGCATCAGTTTCTATAAAGGGTTACCATTCTAGAAGGCTGTGCATTAAAAGCTCAGATTGTAAATTTTCATCAGCTATACAGCCACAGCTTTAGATTTAATACATGCATGATAATACATTGGATAGGAGCAGACCACCACAATTCTCATTCAGTTCCTTTGGTTATTTATTGCTAAGTAAAGGAGAGCTTTATCTCTCAAATTATTTGTTCCATAACAGCATTTTAATATCAATATGAAATACTATTATTTGTGTTCCTAAACCCCTAGAAATTTTATTTCATTTAGTTCATCTTTTGCAATCAAAAACCCAATGGTAAAATATAATGACAATTGTGTTGTAATCAGATTAGTTCTGGTGACAGAAAGCAGAGAGTTGCAGAATGAAGTGACTTCAATGTGTTTTTTTTAAAGAAAGCCATATCCTGGTTTTTTTTTGAAAATATGGAAGTATTGACAAACACAGTTTCCTGACACCCGACTTTGACTATGTCTTGGTTTACAACTGGTGAATGTATCAGAAACTTCTGCTATGTGATTTCCAGAGTGATAATGGGAGATTTTTTAAGGAAGTAAATAATGCAGTACTGTGGATCCTGGTTAATTGGGACACATCAGAACCGGAAAATATCTGTACATCAGGTGAAAATTTACAAAATACTATATCATGTTTCTGATTGTGTATAAAATAGCACACTCTCCACTATCAGGGAAAGAGCATAAACCTATCACAGTGCAAGTGTCATCAACCGTCTCGACTTCACCGCACCTTGTCCCCATTCCAACCTCACTCCTTCGGAACGCTCTGCTCTCCACTCCCTCCGCACTAATCCTAACCTTATTATTAAACCCGCCGATAACGGGGGTGCTGTTGTAGTCTGGCGTACTGACCTCTACCTTGCCGAGGCACAGCGACAACTCGCGGATACCTCCTCTTATTTACCCCTCGATCGTGACCTCACTAAGGAGCACCAGGCCATTGTCTCCCACACCATCACCGACTTTATCCGCTCAGGGGATCGCCCATCCACTGCTACCAACCTTATAGTTCCCACACCTCGCACTTCCCGTTTCTACCTCCTACCCAAGATCCACAAACCTGCCTGTCTTGGCAGACCTATCGTCTCAGCTTGCTCCTGTCCCACCGAACTCATTTCTGCATACCTCGACACGGTTTTATCCCCCCTTGTTCAATCCCTTCCGACCTATGTTCGTGACACTTCTCATGCTCTGAAACTTTTCGATGATTTTAAGTTCCCTGGCCCCCACCGCTTTATTTTCACCATGGATGTCCAGTCCCTATATACTTCCATCCCCCATCAGGAAGGTCTCAAAGCTCTACGCTTCTTTTTGGATTCCAGACCTAATCAGTTCCCCTCTACCACCACTCTGCTCCGTCTAGCGGAATTAGTCCTTACTCTTAATAATTTTTCCTTTGGCTCCTCCCACTTCCTCCAAATTAAAGGTGTTGCTATGGGCACCCGTATGGGTCCTAGCTATGCCTGCCTTTTTGTTGGCTTTGTGGAACAATCTATGTTCCGCGCCTATTCTGGTATCTGTCCCCCACTTTTCCTTCGCTGCATCGACGACAGCATTGGCGCTGCTTCCTGCACGCATACAGAGCTCATTGACTTTATTAACTTTGCCTCCAACTTTCACCCTGCCCTCAAGTTTACCTGGTCCATTTCCGACACCTCTCTCCCCTTTCTAGATCTTTCTGTCTCTGTCTCTGGAGACCGCTTATCCACTGATGTCTACTATAAGCCTACTGACTCTCACAGCTATCTGGACTATTCCTCTTCTCACCCTGTCTCTTGCAAAAACGCCATCCCCTTCTCGCAATTCCTCCGTCTCCACCGCATCTGCTCTCAGGATGAAGCTTTTTCATTCTAGGACGAGGGAGATGTCTGCCTTTTTTAAAGAAAGGGGCTTCCCTTCCTCCACTATCAACTCTGCTCTTAAACGCATCTCCCCCATTTCACGTACATCTGCTCTCACTCCATCCTCCCGCCACCCCACTAGGAATAGGGTTCCCCTGGCCCTCACCTACCACCCCACCAGCCTCCGGGTCCAACATATTATTCTCCGTAACTTCCGCCACCTCCAACGGGATTCCACCACTAAGCACATCTTTCCCTCCCCACCTCTCTCTGCATTCCGCAGGGATCGCTCCCTACGCAACTCCCTTGTCCATTCGTCCCCCCATCCCTCCCCACTGATCTCCCTCCTGGCACTTATCCGTGTAAGCGGAACAAGTGCTACACATGCCCTTACACTTCCTCCCTTACCACCATTCAGGGCCCCAAACAGTCCTTCCAGGTGAGGCAACACTTCACCTGTGAGTCGGCTGGGGTGATATACTGCGTCCGGTGCTCCCGATGTGGCCTTTTATATATTGGTGAGACCTGACGCAGACTGGGAGACCGCTTTGCTGAACATCTACGCTCTGTCCGCCAGAGAAAGCAGGATCTCCCAGTGGCCACACATTTTAATTCCACATCCCATTCCCATTCTGACATGTCTATCCACGGCCTCCTCTACTGTAAAGATGAAGCCACACTCAGGTTGGAGGAACAACATCTTATATTCCGTCTGGGTAGCCTCCAACCTGATGACATGAACATCGACTTCTCTAACTTCCGCTAATGCCCCACCTCTCCCTCGTACCCCATCTGTTACTTATTTTTATACACACATTCTTTCTCTCACTCTCCTTTTTCTCCCTCTGTCCCTCTGAATATACCCCTTGCCCATCCTCTGGGTCTCCCCCCCTTTGTCTTTCTTCCCAGACCTCCTGTCCCATGATCCTCTTGTATCCCTTTTGCCAATCACCTGTCCAGCTCTTGGCTCCGTCCCTCCCACTCCTGTCTTCTCCTATCATTTTGGATCTCCCCCCCCCCCCCCAACTTTCAAATCCCTTACTCACTCTTCCTTCAGTTAGTCCTGACGAAAGGTCTCGGCCTGAAACGTCGACTGCACCTCTTCCTAGAGATGCTGCCTGGCCTGCTGTGTTCACCAGCAACTTTTATGTGTGTTACAGTGCAAGTGATTTTTTTTTCACATCTGCATTTTACGTAGAAAATTTGAAAAACTTAATTTGTTGATACAGCTTCTGAATCCATTCAAAATGATTGAAATAGCTTATTAACCTTTCAAATGTTTTTTCATGCCATATGGATACTGTGTAAAAATTTCTTTAATTTGCACCAAATAATGAACCTGTAGGTATTAACATATATAAGCATCTGTTAGTATTGTGAGACCATGGATTTGCGCCTTGGAAGTTTTCCAGGGCGCAGGCCTGGGCAAGGTTGTATGGAAGACCGGCAGTTGCCCATGCTGCAAGTCTCCCCTCTCCACACCATCGATGTTGTCCAAGGGAAGGGCACTAGGGCCGATACAGCTTGGCGCCAGTATCGCCACAGAGCATTGTGTGGTTAAATGCCTTGCTCAAGGACACAACACGCTGCCTCAGCTGAGGCTCGAACTAGCGACCTTCAGACCACTAGACTAACGCCTTAACCACTTGGCCACGCATTAACATATACATATATTCTTATAGTGAAGAAACATTTCTGATCTATAGATACTGCAAATGAAAATGTGTTGTGTTATTTGACATTCCTGTACTGCAAGACTCAAATATTTATCAACACGTACATTACTTTGAGATCTTATGGTTCTTCTGCAGCCCCACCAGGGCCTTGGATATCCTCCACCCACTCCAGTTCTGTGGCCAAATGAGGCCTGTGTAGGATCCACATATTTGATCACAGGTGAAGCTTGTCAAGCAGGCTGGTAGGTTGGTTGAGAGATGGTGTGTTCTTTCTGCCATTTTTTGGTGACCCCACCCCTCACATGCTCTCAATAAAATGACTCCGGTATCTCAGTAAATTCCCAATGCTCTTTCTCCATTTTGATAAATCACCAGCCAAAGACTCCCAGGGGTCAGTGAAGCCACTGAGTTTTTTGCAAGAAAGCATTGAGAATATTCTTGAATCATCTGCCTTTATCTCCCTGCAAATGTTTTGGCCATATTAATCTCAAAACATAGTGCCTGGTTCTGAAGTGCAGATAAGGTGACCTAATGGAGCTATCTGCATCTAATTTATATGTCAATGCTTAGGGAACTTGGCAGGGAGTGGATGCTGAAATCTGTTCACCTCTGATCATAGAGGAGTTTGAAGATACTCTCTGGTGCTTGAGATACCTGCTGTATTTATGAAAATTGTATGAAGGTGGGGATCACTTATAGATACTCATGTCAAGTTTCAGGTCGTGATCTGAAAGTACTTTAGATTTCCAGATGTGCAGAAGGTGTTTTGGAATATATTTTGGCATTGTTCTCTGGATTTGCTGAGGTGGCTACGGAGATATGGAAAATAACCTATGTCTTCCAAGGTTCTGGCATTCTACTACTTTGATTGGTTAGGATTTGTGAGAAAGTTGGTCAAGGGCTTTTCTTTTACAGATGCTTAATGTAAGTCTTATCATATGAGGAGCGTTTGATGGCTCTGAGCCTCTGCTCACTGGAATTCGGAAGAAACAGGATTGACTTCATTGAAACCAATTGAATGTTGAAAGGCCTTCATAGAGTTGATTTGGACAGGATAGTTACTATGTTGGGGAAGTCTAAGACCAGAGGACACAGCCTCAGAATAGAGGGATGTCCTTTTAGAACAGAGATTTCTAAACAGGAATTTCCTTAGCCAGAGAGTGGTGAATCTGTGGAATTTGTCGACACAGGTGGCTGTGGAAGCCAAGTCATTGGGTATATTTCGGGGAGAGGTTGATAGATTCTTGACTAGTCAGGGCATGAAGGGATACGGGAGGTCAGGAGATTGGAGTTGAGAGGGGAAATGGATCAGCCATGATGAAATGGCAGTGCAGACTCGATGGGCCAAATGGCCTAATTGTACTCCTGTATCTTATGGTCTTAAGGTAAGGCCATTCTCTCATCCATTCTGGTGAATGTTAACAATGACTTAGACATTGGCCTCTGAGCTACATATACACAATTATAGTGCAGTTTGAAGTTTGAAGCTTGAAGCTGGAGTAACTTCAGTTATGGAGTGGAGAGAGCATTGAAAAGAGTGTTGGACTAATGCTAAAGACTTCCTTGACCTATGTCTGCCCTATATATTGAATAGAATCAGAGCATATTTATCTTGATTTCAGATGTGTCACGTGTGCCCATCATTCTTTCAATAAGGAACTGACTTTAACCTCATGAAACTTGCAACAGACTAAATAAAAAGCTACAAATCCGAGTTGCAGAATGAAAATTACTTTCTCACACAGAACACTCTGTGTCCATGAAGGATAATCCCTGTGATTTCTGTATGTTAGATTACTAGTCCAGTCATATATTATTGTTGGGGGTTATGATATGAGATTTTATGATATGAGCACCAGATTATGAAATGGAATGGGATGGGCCTAAGATTTCAGTTTTGGTATTAATTCACTGACATTGTCCCCATTATTGACATCAGTTACTGGCATTTGCTCTGTAGCTTTACCACAGATAACAACATTTTGCATTTGCCTCTCATGCAGACAAATTATCTGTGCCAACCTCGCTGTGACTTAAACAAGGAGCCTATTGAACCAAATTCGATATTCGAGTAGTCGATCTCTATATTTTTGATGTACAGTTCAGAAAGTTGCAAATATATAAGAACAGCCACAACCTTGTTTGTTCACCTCTCGTTACAAAATATTTCACTCCCTTAGTGGGTATTGCATGGATAAAGTTCACAATTATAGGGCATGAGTCCAAAATGAATAGCACTCTCCAATTCCTTTTAGCTACTCTAGGACCAATCTAAATGGTATTGATAAAGAGATGCCAAAATCTACCCAGTTCAATCCTAATAACATGGTCTCATTTGGAACTTAGCTGGGGTGTTCTAAAAAGGATTTAGAGAAAGCATAAATCATAACCTGTACAAAAGGTCTATCTCTGAGAGAATAAGCAGGTTGGAAATGTACTTGCTTTGCTTAGTTTTGTTTTTTTCTTATTTCTCCCTTCTGCTGAAAGCACTGAGTTATGTTGATCCATTGTTTCTTTCTGCTCCTGCCCAACTGACTTGTGTCCGTAACTCAACTCCATTTTGTCCTCCTTGGTTCATTCCCTTTCCATCTACATTTGTGATACTTCACTCTCAATCTCTTCAATTACTTTAATTTCCCTGGCCCTAATCGCCTCATTTTCACTGGATTTCCAGTCCCTGTACACTTCTATCCCTCATCAGGAAAGCTTTAAAACTCTGCATTTTTTTCTAGACAACAGATCTAACTAGTTGCCCTCCACCACCATCCTCCTCTGTTTGGTGGAACTGGTCCTTAACTACAAAAACGAAAACAAGAGAAAATATGCAGATGCTGGAAATCCAAGCAACACACACAAAATGTTGGAGGAACTCAGTAGGCCAGGCAGCATCTATAGAATGGGATGAAGGTTCCCAGCCCGAAACGTTAACTGTATTCTTTTCCATTGATACTGCCTGGCCTGCTGAGTTCCTCGAGCATTTTGTGTGTGTTGCTTATCCACAAAAAATTCTCTTTCTGCTCTGCCACTTTCTCCAAACCTAAGGTGTAGCCCTGGACACCGAAATGGTCCCCAGTTATGCCTGCATTTTCAGAAACAGTCCACGTTCCAGGCTTACACTGGTAACGCTGTCACAACCATGAATTTGGCAACGCAGCAGATACAGCAATTGCGCTCGTGAATATACACGTGTCAGCTAATTATTATTTCATTGTGTTAGCATTTAACTCCATTCATTCCGTTGTAGCATTTGTTGAGACTTGGCCACAGCACAGCAACGCTTCGCTGCCTGTTTGCATTCAGCCTTGCAGTAGAAATTGAACAGTCGAATCAACCGACTCTGAAGACTAGCGGTATTCATTTTATTCTTAGTTGTTCTTTTCAGCCGCAGTGTAGGCTTCATTTCTCATTTTGAGAGTTTTAGTTAATGGCCCTGTTTGGCCTAGCATTAATTGTTTTCTTTTCCCTTCAACACTGTCTGCATTAAAGTCTGTGAACTATCGACCCACTTCAGTGTCTCTCACTCCACACTTGGGCCATATCCAAACCCAGTGACAAATGCTCCCCAGCTCTTTCTACAGTACATTGATGCTCACTGAGCTCATCAACTTCATCAACTTTGCCTCCAACGTCCACCCTGCCCTCAAATTTACTTGGTCCTTCTCTGGTGGCTTTCACCCCTTTCTCAATCTCTGTTTCCATCTCCGGGGGCAGACGATATACTGAATCTCACAACTATCTTGACTGTACCTCTTTCCCCCTGTCGCTTGTAAAAATGCCATTCCCTTTTCTCAGCTCCTCCATTTCTGCCACATCTGTTCTCAGGATGAGGCTTTCCATTCCAGAACATCTGAGATGTTAATGATCCTTCCATGGTTTCAACTTTGAACCAATTAATGGATTTTCAAACTTGTTCTCTAAAAGAGACCTACAAAATACATTTCAAAATACCGAATATCTTAATAGAAAATTAGCGGGGTTAACTTTATGTACATGGATTAAGCTCCATTGGAGAACAAGGGATCTAGTCTTTTGATATTTGTATCCATACATTCAGCACATAATGGTTCTAATATAATTCTGCAAGAGGAGTTATGGAAATGTTTCTTTTGAATTGGGCTGAAAGACATTTTCTGCATTTTTACTGATGTAGCACCTCAACTCAAAATATCAATTAACCCTTTGCTTCAACAGATGCTGCCTAACCTGCTGAGTTTATCCAGTAGTTTGTTTTTTGCTCCAGATCCCAGTATCTGCAGTCTCCCTTGACTCCATGTTTCTGTTTCTGTTATATCATTACTAATTCCTGACCCATCTCAGCACTTCAGACCTACATACTTCTAAAAAGTATCATACGTAAGCATTTCTAACTGTAGTGAAATGAAAGTGCGAATGTAATGTGCCAACGTTTGATGTTTTGCCCACTAAAATCTAACCAGAAAGCTTCAGTTCTAGGAAAGTGTTAACTGCACTGTGAGTAATCTTTAATTGCTAATCACATATCACCACATTTCCAATCCTATGGAATGCATATCTCTCTCTAAAATTCGTTGTTAAAATGTACCTTTGCCCTAAATATGTAAGCAACTTATGCCATTGCAGTATGTGGTTGACTGGTGGAAAACAGGGCAAACTGAGTTTGTAGCAGTAAATGTCACTTACAATGAAAATCACAGGAGCATACAAAGTGCATGTCTACGTGCATCTTCTTTTGTCTGGCTTAGATATTTGCTGTAGCCACATGGTTTGTGTGAAAAATTGTTTATTTCAATAACATTACCCTTACTAGTTTAGCATTTTTGTTTATACTTTGAAGAGGAATTTAAATAGAGTAAAACTAAAGGGCCATCCACCTTATCTATGACTCTCATAACTTTAAACATTTCTGTACAGTCACCCTTCATTCTCATATATTGCAAGGAATAAGGTCCTAGCTCGGCCAAACTCTCACTTTAACCCTGAGTCACTTATCCTGGCAGCCCTATCAGAACATTCTGTTCCAAGAAGATCACTTCTCATTTTCCCAAAGTTCAATGAACATAAGCATGGTCTACTTAACTTCTTCACATGGGACAAACTAGGAATTAATACGGTGATCCTTCATTGCACTCCTTGTATTTCCTGCTATGGGCAGGAAGGCTGGATCTTTACACAATATTCCGGAGCCCTGTATAAGAAAGGCCATCAGGTTGTCTTTCTTTCTTGACGAACCTGCATGTTATCTTTCAGTGATTTGTGAACAAGGGCACACAGGTCTTTCTGAACACCAGCACTGCAACCCTTCATCATTTAAATGTACACAAAATGCCGGAGGAACTTGGCAGGTCAGGCAGCATTCATGGAAAGGAATAAAGAATCATCATTTCAAGGCCAGGACCCTTCTCAGCACGAAATGTTGACTTTTTATTCCTTTTCCTAGGTACTGCCTAACCTGCTGAGTTTCTTCAGCATTTTGTGGCTGTTATTCTGGATTTACAGCATCTGCAGAGTCTCTTGTATTATCATTTAAACGTACTCCACTTTTCTATTTTTTGCACCAAAATGGATGACCTCACATTTTTCTACAATAAATTCCATGAGGCCATGTTCCCACCCATTCACTCAGCCTGTATTTTTATATATGAATAAAAATATCGATCAAATGCTTTGAGAGGTTGGTCATGGATAGAAACAACTCCTGTCTGTTGTTTCTGGACCTGGACCTTCAGCAATTTGCCTATCACCACAATAGGTCTATGGCAGTCACGATTCCAATGGCTCTCCACGCGGCCTTGGATCACCTGATAATACAAATACCTATGTCAGGATGCTGTTTACTGACTATAACTCAGCGTTCAACACCATCATTCCTATAGCCCTGATTGAAAAGCTGCAGAACCTGGGCCTCTGTAGCTCCCTCTGCAACTTAATCCTCAACTTCCTAACCGGAAGACTACAATCTGTGCAGATTGGAATTAATATCTCCGCCTCGCTGACAATCAACACTGGTGCACCACAGGGCTGTGTGCTTAGCCCACTGTTCTACTCCCTCTACACCCATGTCTGCGAGACTCGGCATAACTCAAATGCCATCTATAAAAACTTGCTGATGATACAACTATTGTTGGCAGAATCTCGGGTCGAGATGTACCAGCCAGTTGAGTGGTGTTGTAGCAACAATCTTGCGCTCAGCATTAGTAAGACCAAAGAGCTGATTGTGGACTTCAGTAAGAGTAGAACAAGGGAACACAAACCAATCCTCATAGAGGGATCAAAAGTGAAAGTTTCAAGTTCCTGGGTGTCAGTATCACCGAGGATCTAATGATCACAACATATTGATGCAACTATAAAGAAGGCAAGACAGTGGCTATATTTCATTAGGAGCTTGAAGAGATTTGGTTTGTCACCTAAAACACCCGAAACCTCCTATGGATATACCATAGAGAGCATTCTGACTGGCTGCATCAGAGTCAGGTATGGATAGGGCGGGGTTACCGCACCGGATTGAGGTAAATTGCGGAAAGTTGTAAACTCAGGAAGGCAGCATCCATCATTAAGGACCATCACCGTGCTGTCTTCTCATTGTTACCATGAGAAAGGACGTACAGAAGCTTGAAGGCTCACACTCAGTGATTCAGGAACAGCTTCTTCCCCCCTGCCATCCGATTCCTAAATAGACATTGAACCCCATGAACACCACCTCACTACTTTTTTAAAATTTATTTTTGTTTTTGTATTACTTATTCAACAACTACTTAATCTATATTATGGATGTAGAGGATGCGGAGGATGAGCGGTGACCTGATAGAGGTGTATAAGATGATGAGAGGCATTGATCATGTGGATAGTCAGAGGCTTTTTTCCAGGGCTGAAATGGTTAGCATGAGAAGGCACAGTTTTAAGGTGCTTGGAAGTAGGTACAGAGGAGATGTCAGGGGTAAGTTTTTTTACACAGAGAGTGGTGAGTGCATGGAATGGGCTGCCAGCAACGGTGGTGGAGGCGGATACGATAGGGTCTTTTAAGAGACATGGAGCTTAGAAAAATAGAGGGCTATGGGTAACCCTAATTTCTCAAATAAGTACATGTTCGGCACAGCTTTGTGGGCCGAATGCTCCATATTGTGCTGTATGTTTTCTATGTTTCTTACATATGTATGTACTTAATGTATCTGTTTTTTCCTATATTTATCATATTTATCATTGTACTGCTGCCACAAAGTTAACAAATTTCATGACATATGCAAGTGATATTAAACTTGATTCTGATTCTTCTATTGTATCCTTGAAGCCTCTCCATTTCCTTCTCACAAGCTCAGTATGACACAGCCTACTACCAGAAACAAACTTGCATATATTGTACGTGGATCCCCATCTGGTTGATAAACATAAATAGTATTGGAGGTACTGCAACAACTGTTTATCAGATTGATTTCCATGAAATGAGATTAAGCACACAGGAGCAATACATGTTTAATTTTAGAAGAATATAACATGATCTCATTGAAGAATAAAATATTCTTGGAGGGATTAATAAACGAGATGCTGGGATGAAGTTGCTCCTAACTTAGATATCTAGAATGAGGGTTCACTCCACAGGTCATATTTACCCATGGAGTTTGTGTTAATTTGCCTTCAGATTTTAGAACTGGCTTATTTATACTGTTTTATTGAAAAAATTATTCAGTGCGTACATGTTGGCAGCACTGGCAAAAAATTGCACAGCACAAGATTTTTGTGCACACTGGTCATTACAAATTAAAGGGAACATTGTTGGTCGGTACCCCGTCTGGGCTGGATGCTTTCTGTGGGTTCACCCTCCTAAAGGATGCTCTCATGTCAGCCTCAGATACTGAAATCACAGGATCTTTGGGGGCTATGGGAGTTTGATGGTCAAAGTGAGCATAAAAGGCATTGAGCTCATCTGGAAGCATCTTGTTATCATCTATGTCATTTGGTTTCACTTTGTTAGAGTTGGTAGCATTCAAGCCCTGCCACAACTGTTCCTTCAGGTCCTGAATTGCCACTTTGCATGTGAGATGGCTTTTCAGAGATTGTACCTGGAGGTCTTTTATTTTACTTAGTCACCATTCCTGAACACCATTGATCTGGCCCTCAGCAGATTGCGGATTTCTTGGTTCATCCAGGTCTTCTGGTTAGGAAAAACTCTGAATGATTTTGTGGGTGCAGTCTTTATAAAGTTTGTAACAACCGTGATGTTTACATTCGCATCTCTGATGAGTCCTTGAAAATGGCCCAGTCCGCCATCTCGAAGCAATCCCCTAGCCGGTCCTCTGCATCCCATGACCACCTCTTTGTTGTCCTTATCTCTATAGTCTTGCACTTTAGCCTCTGCCTGTATGCAGGTAGAAGGAGGGCAGCCAAATGGTCAGATTTCCTGAAATGCGGTCTAGGGATGGAACAGTACACCAGGTGCAGCCTCACCAGTGCCCTGTATAGTTGCAGCATAACCTCCCTGCTCTTAAATTCAATCCCTCTAGCAATGAAGGCCAACATTCTTTTTGCCTTCTTGATAGCCTGCTGCACCCGCAAACCAACCTTTAGTGATTCATGCACAAGCACTCCCAAGTCCCTCTGCACCGCAGCATGCTGCAATTTTTACCATTTAAATAATAACCTGCTCTTACATTTTTCATTTCTAAGTGGATGACCTTGCCATTTGCCAACATTGTACTCCACGTGCCAGACCCTTGCCCACTCACTTAAGCTATCTATATTGCTCTGCAGACCCTCCATATCTTCTGCACAATTTGCTTTTCCATTCAATTTAGTATCATCAGCAAATTTAGATACACTACACTCGGTCCCTCTTCCAGATCGTTAATATATATCGCGAACAATTGCAGGTCCTGCACCGACCCCTGCAGCACACTGCTTACCACTGTTTGCCAACCAGAGTAACACCCATGTATCCCAACTCTCTGTGTTCTATTAGTTAACCAATCCTCAATCCATGCTAATAGTCATAGTCATACTTTATTGATCCCAGGGAAAATTGGTTTTCATTACAGTTGCACCATAAATAATTAAATAGTAATAAAACCATAAATAGTTAAATAGTAATATGTAAATTATGCCAGGAAATATGTCCAGGACCAGCCTATTGGCTCAGGGTGTCTGACCCTCCAAGGGAGGAGTTGTAAAGTTTGATGGCCACAGGCAGGAATGACTTCCTATGATGCTCTGTGTTGCATCTCGGTGGAATGAGTCTCTGGCTGAATGTACTCCTGTACCCACCCAGTACATTATGTAGTGGATGGGAGACATTGTCCAAGATGGCATGCAACTTGGACAGCATCCTCTTTTCAGACACCACCGTCAGAGAGTCCAGTTCCATCCCCACAACATCACTGGCCTTACGAATGAGTTTGTTGATTCTGTTGGTGTCTGCTACCCTCAGCCTGCTGCCCCAGCACACAACAGCAAACATGATCGCACTGGCCACCACAGACTCGTAGAACATCCTCAGCATCGTCCGACAGATGTTAAAGGACCTCAGTCTCCTCAGGAAATAGAGACGGCTCTGACCCTTCTTGTAGACAGCCTCAGTGTTCTTTGACCAGTCCAGTTTATTGTCAATTCGTATCCCCAGGCATTTGCAATCCTCCACCATGTCCACACTGACCTCCTGGATGGAAACAGGGGTCGCCGGGGTAATACAGGAGTAATACATCACCCCGAACTCTGTGAATCCTTATCTTATGGATAAATTTTTTATGCGTCACTTTATTGAACGCCTTCTGGAGATCCAAGTAAATAACATCCATCTGTTCCGCTCTATCCACTGTGCTTGTCAAACGGGACCTGCCTTTGTTGAATCCATGCTGTGTCTGCCTGATGGATCCATTTCCTTCCAGAATACAACCTGAGATTAATTTTCTTGTGGGCATACTTAATAAGTCCATAATAGAATCAATGAAAGACTGCTCCAAGTTTGGTGTTCAACCAGTGTGCCAAAACAACAAACTATGGAAATACAAAAAGAAAGAAAGAAAGAAGCAATAAGTGTCATGACAATTAGTTGAAGAGTCTTTGAAAGTAAATCCATCAGCTGTGGGAACATTTCAATCATGTGGCAAGTGAAGTTATCCCCACTGGTTCAAGAGGCTGATGGCCGAGGGGTAGTAATTGTTCCTAAACTGGTGGTGTGAGTTCTAATAAGGATAAGCACAACAGTTAACAAATTTCATGACAGATGCTGTTGATATTAAATCTGATTCTGAGAATGCAAATCAAAAAACTCCTACTCAAGCTATATAACATGTAGATCAAGTTCTAGCTTCAACATAATATCTTCTTGCTTCAACAAGATCTAAACTCCCAAAATAGTTTAGACTGAATTATATCCTAAATGATGTATGAAGAAACCCCAATCTTAATTGATTGGGTAAATCTTAAAGACTCTTCACACAGCCTTAAATCACCTGGACAATACAAACACCTATGTCGAGATGCTGTTCATTGACTATAGCTCAGCGTTTAACACCATCGTTCCTACAACCTTGATCGATAAGCTATGGAACCTGGGTCTCTGTACCTCCCTTGCAACTAGACACTTGACTTCCTAACTGGAAGACCACAAACTATGGGGATTGGTATTAATAACTCCTCCTCGCTGACAATGAACACCTCAGGGATGTGCGCTTAGCCCATTGCTTTACTCTTCCTATACCCATGACAATGGCTAGGTATAGCTCAAATGCCATCTAAAACTTTGCTGATGATACAACCACGATTGGCAGAATCTCAGATGGAGATGAGAGTGAGTACAGGAGTGAGATCCACCAGCTAGTTGAGTGGTGTCCCAGCAACAACCTTGCAGTCAATGTCAGCAAGAGCAAAGAGCTGATTGTTCTCTTCAGAAAGGGTAAGACGAGGGAATACAAACCAACCCTCATAGAGGGATCAGAAGCAGAGAGAGTGAGCAATTTCAAGTTCTTGGGTGTCAAGATCTCTGAGAATCTAACCTGGTCCCAACATAACGATGTAGCTATAAAGATGGAAAGACAGTGGCTCTATTCCATTAGGAGTTTGAGCAGATTTGATTTGTCACCCAAGACACCCTAAGACTTCTACAGATGTACTGTGGAGAGCATTCTGACAGGTTGCATCACTGTCTGGTAAGCGGGGCAGGGGGTGGGGGGTGCTGGGCTATTGCACAGGATCCGAAAGAAGATACAGAAATTTGTAAAATTAGGCGGCCCCAGCATGGGTAGTAGCCTCCATAGTATCCAAGATATTTTCAAGGAGCAATGTCTCAGAAAGGAAGCATCCTTTATTAAGGACCCCCACCACCCAGGACATGCTCTCTTCTCATTGTTATCATCAGGAAGGAGGTACAGAAGTCTGAAAGCACACACTCAGCAATTCAGTAACAGCTTCTTCCCCTCTGCAATCAGATTCCTAAATGGGCATTGAACCCATGAACACTACCTCACTTTTATTATTTTTGTTTTTGCACTATTTTTAATGTAACTATTTAATACACATATATGTATATATACCTACTGTAATTGATTTACTTATTTATTTTTTTCTCCTATATTATCATGTATTACATTTTATTGCAGCTGCTAAGTTAACACATTTCACAACACATGCTGGTGATATTAAACCTGATTCTGAACTAGGTGTTGATTCTAAATGCCAATTTCTGTATTTAAAGATCCAATTTGTAAAGAGATAATTTCTTTTTGTAAATCTGGAACATTAAATCATGCCTCAACTGTGAAATCCACAGGTGTTACACAAGAGATGTATTGTCCTGGGTGCCTACATCTATTCTTCAGGCTACGTCCACACTAGACCAGATAAATCCATAACCGAAGCTTTTTCTCTTCATTTTGACCCTCCGTCCACACTGAAACAGCGTTTTCCTCCCCCGAAAACGGAAATGTTCTAAAACGCCCTCCAGAGTGTGTAAATTTCAAACCGCCAATTCTGCAGAGCAGTGTGGATGGGGTAAACGGATATTTTTTAAAACGCTGTCATGACGTCCCGGAACAGATGGTGGCAGCACGGCATTTCATTGTTTTCTTGAATGCAACCCCCCACACAACCTAACAATTTCAGAACAGACAGCAACAAGACTGAAGCCAGAAGAGTTAGAAATGTACTCACCAGATACTTTGACCCATAGCTTACTGAATAAATAAGTATACTCACTTTGCCCTGTTTTCTGTCCTTGCTTGTATGAAGGTGGTTTGCCTTTTAATGCAAGTATTTCTCTGACAATAGATGAGTAACAGCCTAATGTAACATTGTATGGAAATACAAGATAACACTGATGCAGACGTGTTTTATACATTTAACAAGGTGCTTTATTAATGCAACAGAGTTAGTCAGTTTTTCAATGTTCGTCATCAGCCTGGACATACTATCCGTGAACTCCCCATAGGTTGCCTCCATACGCTCCAGTATTTTTTTTAGTTTTAAGTCCTCCTGCGCGAGAGCCAACAGCAATTCCTTTCAAGTTTTTCTAGTCTATAACTGGACAAACGTGCACCACGTATACCGTTTCCTCTTTGCTTGTTTTCTGTGTGTCCTGTGCATGCCTAGTAGGAGGAGATTCGCCCAAATATCTGTTCTAATGTGGACGGAGATATTTTAAAAAACGCCTGGTGTGGATGCCTATCGTTTTTACGTGAAACCGGCATTTTCAAAATTATCCAGTCTAGTGTGGACGTAGCCTCAGACAGCACCATCAGTTCCTTTCCCAGCAGCACCTGAAGTGTGATCAGCAACAAAACGCGACAAATTCAGTGCCATTTGGAAAGATATCCATTGCAACCTCCCGAACAGATTTGGTTTTAATTGAGGACAAGCTCTTATCTAACACAGGAAGTGAGATCTATCATGATTTCCAATGTACAAGGGGTGGTTGATAAGTTCGTGGCCTAAGGTAGAAGGAGTCAATTTAAGAAAACCTAGTACATTTATTTTTCCTACATTTACACACTTAGTCCAGCGGTCATGGAGCATACGGATCCCTTCTTTGTAGAAGTTGGCATCTTGGACCTCCAGAGAGTGGTCCTCAGCAGGGGTGATTTATAAGTTTGTGGTCTAAGGTAGAAGGAGATGAGTTATGAACTTCAAACTTTCTGCATTTTCACTCAAAGAGTTGAACTGCACGTGCATGCAACGAGAGCTATATAACTCATCTCCTTCTACCTCAGGCCACGAACTTATCAATCACCCCTGCTGTGGACCACTTCTACAAAGAAGGGATCTGTATGCTCCACGACTGCTGGACTAACTGTGTACATGTAGGAGGGGACTATGTTGAAAAATAAATGTGCTAGGTTTTCTAAAATTGACTCCTTCTACCTTAGGCCACGAACTTATCAATCATCCTTCATAGCAGCACTGTTGGAAGAACTCAGTAGGTCAGGCAGCAACTACGGAAACGGTCCAGGCTGAGATCCTTCATCAGAACTGTGAAGGGTCTCAGTCCTGAAGAAGGGTCTCGGCCAGAAACGTTGACTGTTTATTCATTTCCATAAATGCTGCCTAACTTGCTGCATTCTTCCAGCATTTTCTATGTGTTGCTCTGGATTTCCAGCATCTGCAGAATCTCTTGTGCCTCTGTGTAGCAGGTCTGCGTAGCATCGACACTTTCATGAGTGTTGGTAAATTAAATCCTCCTAATTTTTTTTTTAGATTTTTTTAGATTATGAAGACGCATAGTCCCCTTTTATTGTCATTTAGTAATGCATGCATTAAGAAATGATACAATATTTCCTCCGGTGTGATATCACAAAACACAGGACAGACCAAGACTGAAAAAACTGACAAAACTACATAATTATAACATATAGTTACAACAGTGCAACAATACCATAACTTGATGAAGAAGTCCATGAGCACAGTAAAAAGTTCAAAGTCTCTCAAATGTCCCACATCTCATGCCGACGGGAGAAGGAAGAAAATCTCTCCCTGCCATGCCCGACCACAGTCCGTCTCTGAGTCATCCGAAAACTTCGAACCTCCGAATCAGCTCTCCAACACCGAGTACTGAACGCCATCTCCGTCCGAACGATTCGACCTCAATCTCGGTCACCAACAGCGGGCAAAGCCGGGGATTTTGAGGCCTTCCCTCCGGAAGATTCTCGACCACGCAGTAACGACAGCAGCGAACGAGCGTTTCAGAAATTTCCCCGGATGTTCCTCTGTGCTTTCACGTCCGTCTCCATTAAATCAGAATTGTCCACGGCCCCTATTTAGCGGATACGATATCATTTTTTACCGGAGGACTGCACACGCGCAGTGCGCTGCTCTCTCTCCTCCTGCCTTAGAAAGTATCAAGAAATTTGTGAAAGCATGAAGAAATCAGGAATAGCAGTTAAGAGCTGTGCAAACCTATTACAGTACGAAGGATGTGGTGACAGGACAAGTTGAAAAATAATAATAGAAATAGGAAAGGTCAGCACTGACAATATAAAAAGGAACAAATGTTTAATAAATGAGTTGGAGTTTTTCGTGAGGTTGCAAAGAGCAAAATAGTTAAGATCAATCTAGTTGCAGAGGCGTATTCAATAATATTCCAGGCATGAGATTCATAACACAAACAAGAGAAAATCTGCAGATGTTGGAAATCTGAGCAACACACACAAATTGCTGGAGGAACTCATCAGGCTGGGCAGCATCTATGGAAAAAAGTACCGTCGACGTTTCGGGTCAAAACCTTTTGGAAGGACTGGATAGAGTGCTCGGTATTGGGATGCTATGATGGCTTAGTTAATGGATAGAAACCAGGAACCAGAAGTAAAGCAACATACACCAAATGCTGGAGGAACTCAGCAGGTCAGGCAGCATCTATGGAAATTAATAAACAGTTTATATTTTGGGCTGAGACCCTTCTTCAGGACTGGAAAGGAAAGGTGAAAACATCAGAATAAAAAGATGAAGTGGGAGGGGGAATGAGACCCCCTCTGGAAGATGATAGGTGAAGCCAGGTAGGTGGGAAAGGTAGCGGGCTGGAAGGAATCTGGGAGGAGAGGAGAGTGGATTATAGGAAAAAGATAAGGAATTTGAGACCCAGGGGGATGTGATAAGCAGGTGAGAAGAGATAGAAGGCCAGAGTGGGGAATAGAGGAAGGGGGAGATTTTTTTACTGGAAGGAGAAATCGATATTCATGCCATCAGGTTGGAGGCTACCCAGATAGAATATAAGGTCTTGTTCTCCACCCTGAGGGGTGCTTAATCTTGGCACAGGAGGAGGCCATGGGCTGACATGTTGGAACAGGAATAGAAATCGGAATTAAAATATTTGGCCACCAGGAAGTTCCACTTTTGGTGGATGGAGCAGAGGTGCTTGGCAAAGCAGTTCCCCAATTTACAACAGGTCCAACCAATATCGAGGAGCACTGGGCACAATAGACAACCTCAGCAGATTCTCAGTTGAAGTGTTGCCTCACCTGGATGAACTGTTTGGGAGCTGAAAGGAGGTGAGGGAGGAGATATGGACAAACGTATACAATTATCAATTGTATGTTTTTTGTCTGTACCAAGGTTTATTTTGTACCACATGTCAAATAAAATAGGAATCCAAAATCAGAAGAGTAAATGTTCAGAATAACTAAAGTTCTTACAGTTACTATTATAGAAAGACAAAGTGAGTGCCGGAAATAAAATTAACATGATCGGTACTTGATGGCCAGCATGGGCAAGATGGATCAAAGGGCCTCTATCTGGGCTCTATGATTTTATGACACTAAGATACATCACAAAATTTCCTGAAACTTAAACTTGTCATAAAATTTAGAATGAGATCATCAGTAGTACTCAAGCTAAGCTGATTGTTATTTAACTATATACATATATACTGGTAAATGAGACTACATTTCTCCGGACCTGTCTGTTCTTGGCTTTATGCATCGGAGTCCCCTGCCTGATGGTAGAATGTCAACTAGGATGCTGGATGGATGGGTGGGATAATGCTAAGGGTCCCGGATATGCAGCGCTCCCGATAAATGTCCCCGATAGACGGTAGGGAGATCCCTGTGATCTTCTCGAACGTTCGCACAGACCTTTGTAGGGACTTCTTGCCTGATGTTCTGCTGCTGTTTCCACACCAGATGGAGGCGCAGCTTGTCGGGATGCTCTCAATGGTGCTTCTGTAAAATTCAGTTAAGGTGGGGATGTGGCGGGGGGGGGGAGCCTCGCTTGCTTTGGAGCACAGAGACATAGGAGACTGTAGGCCACCTCATGCTCAAGTGCTGTGGCATCACAAATATTAATTCCAATAAAATGTTAGGCCATGAACAAGTTGTCATGGAAGCAATGAGCTTAAACAGAAAATGAAACTGTTATTTAGTTGTTTTGATGCATAACCCATAATCTAAATAACATACTAAATTACTAGCCTGCAGGCACATAATTTTAAAGTAGGACAACCCCAGCGGCACATCAATTGCACTTTGGAGTTACAGATATTAAAAACACTGCAAATCTAACAGAGATAAATGAGTCAGATGGCAAATAGCTCCAAAAATATGAATAAACAGTTGAAGTAACTAAGCACAGAAAGCAAACTTTCTTGCATCCAATGAGTCTCCATAAGGTTATTCTGGATTCTTAAAGAAAATCATATTGAATTATTCCACCAAGATCTCATGACTATAAGAGCAACTATCACAACATCAATAACTACTCAGGGAGTCATAGAGCTATACGGCATTAAGCAGCTCTTTTGGCCCAACTCATCCATGCTAACCAAGATGCTTATCCAAGCTAGTCCCATTTGACTGTGTTTGGTTCAAATCTCTCTAAATATTTTCTATCCATTTACCTGTTGAAATGCCTTTCAAACATTTGTAATTGTCCCTAATCTTCAAGCTTCTTCTAGCAGCACATTGCATGCACCTCCGTGTGAAAAAAAGTATCCTTTTCTGTCCTTTCAAATCTTTCCATTCATATTAAATCTATGGCCTCTAGCTTTAGTCTCCCCTATCTTAGGGTGGGATGACAGGGTGGATATACGAGAGGTGATTGATAAGTTCGTGACCTAAGGCAGGAGTCAATTTTAGAAAACCTAGCACATTTATTTTTCCTACATGTACACACTTAGTCCAGCGGTCGTGGAGCATACGGATCCCTTCTTTGTAGAAGTCGGCATCTTGGACCTCCAGAAGTTGTCCACAGCATGGGTGATTGATAAGTTTGTGGCCTAAGGTAGAAGGAGATGAGTTATTAACTTCAAACTTTCTGCATTTCCACTCAAAGAGTTGAACTGCATGTGCATATAATGAGAGCGGTATAACTCATCTCCTTCTACCTTAGGCCACAAAATTATCAATCGCCCCTGCTATGGACCACCTGGAGGTCCAAGACGCTCTCGTTACATGCATGTGCAGTTCAGCTTTGAGTGATAATGCAGAAAGTTTGAAGTTAATAACTCATCTCCTTCTACTTTAGGCCACAAACTTATCAATCACCCCTGCTGTGGACGACTTCTACAAAGAAGAGATCCATATGCTCCACGACTGCTGGACTAAGTGTGTACATGTAGGAGGGGACTATGTTGAAAACTAAATGTGCTAAGGTTTTCTAAAATTAACTCCTTCTACCTTAGGCCACAAACTTATCAATCACCCCTCGTACATCTCTACCAAAGGAGACGAAAGACGCTCCTTCGCTCCATTAGCCTGCAGGTCACTCTTGGACAAGTTGCAGCACCTGCTTTACCCCCTTAGTCAGGGTCACATGAAGCCATAGGAGCAGGTGGTGGATGGTTGTATGAGCAGCTGGTGCGTATCACAAGTCCTGGTTATGTGACCACTGACGCCAGGCAGACAATCTCTGCAGAGTTTTGGTTATGTCTGGAGTCACCTATCTTGTAAAGATATTGCCAATAAGAAAGCAATGGCAAATGACTTCTGTAGAAAAATTTGCCAAGAACAATCATGGTCCAAGACTATGGTCACCCATGTTATATGACATGACTCATAATGATATGATATCCTAGGATAAAGACAGTGGCCATCCACCTTATCGATGCCCCTAATTAGTTTATATATGTGTCACCTCTCAGCTTCCTATGCTCCAGGGAAAAGACTCTCAACCTGTCCAGCCTCTCTTTATAACCCATGCCTTCTACTTTCACTGACATCCTTGTGAATCCTTTTTGCACTCTTCCCAGTTTAATGGCATCCTTCCTATAGATAGGTGATCAGAACAACACACAATACCCACTGTACTTTCGCAACGTAATGTCCCGATTCCTACATTCATTGCCCTAAATGGTGAAGACAAGCATGTGAGGTCCCTTCTTTGCTACACTGTCTATCTTTCTTCAAACTTCCAGGAGACTATGCGCCTGAACCCCACGGAGAACACTCCTAAACTAGAGACACCTGGATCACTCACCAGGGCCCTACAATTTACAGTAGCCCTATAGCCAGAAAGAGGTGAAGGCACATGTGGAGGCCAAGTCTTTATGTATATCTAAGGCAGAGGTTGATAGTTTCCTGATTGGTCAGGGCATGAAGGGATACGGGGAGAAGGCAGGAGATCAGGACTGAGAGGGAAATTCGATCAGCTATGGTGAAATGGCAGAGCAGACTTGACGGGCCAAATGGCCTACTTCTGCTCCTGTATCTTACAGTCTTAAAACACTGACTCAGTTTCTCTCACCAGTGATGCTGCTTGTTTCATTAGATTATTCGTGTTTTCTCAGAGATAATAGGCACAGCCTACTCAATATTTACTTGCAAGGCAACTCTTCATCTCAATAAGCAGTCCAGTAATACTTTTCACTGCTTCCAAGACAAGTATACCCTTCAAATGAGACATTTTTCAATATAACTTCAATTTTAGCTTCAGGAAAATCACCCGCTTCATAATACTGACAAAGGAAAATGTTTACGCAAAATAATCTGCAGATGCTGGGGTCAAAGCAATACTCACAACACGCTGGAGGAACTCAGCAGGTCGGGCAGCATCCGTGGAAACGATGAGTCGATGTTTCGGGCCGGAGCCCTTCGTCAGGACACAAGGAAAATGTTTCTTTTGTACACGTTAGCAAAAATACTGACGGAACCTAACCAGATGCACTGTATATTCAGCAGACAGAAAATCCTTGTGAAGAAGGCTACCTCGTATATCTTGGCCTGGCACTATGTGGAGAGCAACAACAGTAACTATATGTATCTACAAGAAAAAAATATCAACTTTGTTTCTTCACTTTGGCTGAAAGTGGCTGGCAAATGGATGAAATTACAAAGAAAGCACAACAGTGGCTGTATTTCGTTGGAAGTTTGAGGAAAATTGGTATGTCACCAAAGACACTTGCAAATATCTACAGGTGTACTATGGAGCACGTTCTAACTGGTTACATCATCATCTGGTATGGTGGGGGCACAGCACAGGATCAGAAAAAGCTGCAGAAAGTTGTAAACTCAGCCAGCAGCACCTTGGGCACTTGCCTCCCCAACATCCGGGACACGTTCAAAAGGCAATGCCTCAGGAGGGCGGCAACCATCATTAAGGACCCCCATCACCCTGGCCATAACCTCTTCTCATTGCTACCATCAAGGAGGAGGTACAGGAGTCTGAAGATACACACTCAACAATTCAGGAACAGCTTCTTCCCCTGCATCATCAGATTTCTGAATGGACATTGACCCCATGATCACTTCCTCAATATTTTCCGCTCTTTTTGCACTACTTATATAATTTATTATATATATATGTCTTATTGTAATTTATAGATTTTATTCATGTGCATTGCAATGTACTGCTGCTGCTAAACAATAGATTTCTTGACAAAATCCAGTGATATTAAATCTGACTCCGTTTCTGACATCTTGATTACTACCCTTCAGGTTCAGATTTACAGCATCTGTTTTTTATTTCCAAACTCCATTTATTTACAACATTTTATCTGCAGGGGTCCTGAAAGCACCTGACAGGAATTATATCAAGGGTCAAGTCTGTGTAGCAAGAAGATAGGAACATAGAAAACCTACAGCACAATACAGGCCCTTTGGCCCACAAAGCTGTGCCAAACATGTCCTTACCTTAGAAATTACCTAGGGTTACCCATAGCCCTCTATTTTTCTGAGCTCCATGTACCTGTTCAGGAATCTCTTAAAAGACCCTATCGTATCCGCCTCCACCACTGTCGCCAGCAGCCCATTCCACGCACTCACCACTCTCTGTGTAAAAAAACTTACCCCGACATCTCTCCTGTACCTAGGATGCTAGGGTAGATCAGCTAGAGGTGACCTTTAAGAAGCATTTTGAAAAAAGGAAAATAGGCAGAGAAACAGTAAAGTTTAGAATAGGTATTCTGGAGTTTAGGGGATTGGTATGTGTAGGCATGATACGAACAAGTATATTGACATGTGAGAGAGGGCAGATGGACTCATTTACAAGCTGACTGCCATGCTTGCCCTGAAATCTTTACTGACAGAATGGAACCCTACACCAGCTGTACCTCACTGAGTGAGAGTCAGAAGTTGAGTAACCCACAATACAACATGGACCATGCTGGCTGCACTATGCAACTTGCAGTTGCCATTCTCAGAAATTAGTACAATATAACCACATCCTAAAGATCACTTGGTATGTTGAACCTCATTAAATTCTTTGAAGCATTGATTGAAAACAAGTGGAAAAGAATGTGGTTAGTTTTCTTCTCCATTGACCATTGAGCGCCTGAATTAGTTTATAGAATTTATGTCATACACATAGTCAAGTATATACAACTTACGGTTTTCCCTTCCATGACAGCAAGGAGTGATGATGCTTTTCGGGGCATTTCTTGCATCACTGATTTGCTGTTTGCCAGTTGCTACTTATTACTGTCTCTGTCATGGCTGTGTTTGCAGACACATGCATTCAGGAAGTATGAAGAAAATGAATCAACCTCAGAGGATGAAACTTGGGTTCCACCTAATCTGTTTGTTAAGATATCACATAATGACAATGAGGGAAATAGTTCCAAAAATCAGTATGGCTAAAAACAGACATTTTTCAAGAAAACTTACTGGAAGAGAATGGACGTCTAATAATATCTGCTTTAGCACTTGGCTCTCAAATTCGCACATGGGATGAATGTTATGTGATATAGTCACATTTATTCCATGAAAATAGCATTGATAATGGGAATAAATGAAAGTCTCTCCTTACTGCTACGGTAGAGGTAATAATCTAGAACCAGGAACTTAGAACATACAATAATACAGCACAGGAACAGGCCCATCAGCCCATAATGTTGTGCCAAACTAATTAAATTAATACTTAAACATCTAACTAAACTAATTCCTTCTGCCTTCACAATATCCATATCCTTTCATTTTCTGTACATCCATGTGTCACTCTAAGAGCACTTTAACACCTCAATCATACCAGCCCAATACGGGCCCTTCAGTACATGATGTTTTGTCAGCCTTTTACCCTACTCCAAGATAAATCTTACCCTTCCCTCCCACACAACGCTCCATTTTTCGTTCACCCATATGCCTATGTAAGAGTCTCTTAGAAGTCCCTAATGTATCTGCCTCTACCACCACCCTTGACAGTGAAACTCAAGCATCCCATCACTCCCTGTGTAAAAACAACCATCACCCTCATACTTCCCTTCAATCATCTTAAAATTATGCCCTCTTGTACTAGTCGTTGCCACCCTGGGAAATAGTTGCTGACTGCACACTTTATCAATCTTATACATCTCAATCAAGTATTTCTTACCCTCCTTTACTCCAAAAAAAGCCCTCGCTTGCTCAAACTTTCCTGATAAGACATGCTTTCTAATCCAGACAACATCCTGATAAATCTCATCTGCACCCTCTCTAAAGCTTCCCACATCCTTTCTATTATGAGATGATCTTATCAGAACACAATACTCCAGGTATGGTTTAACCAGAGAGTAATAAAGCTCACAGCCCTTGAACTCAACCTCCTGCCAACACACTATACGCCTTCTTAACCACCTTATCAATTTGGGTGACAACTTCGAGGAATTGATGGATGTGGACCTCAAGATCCCTCTGTTGCTCCCCATTGCTAAGAATCTGTCATTAACCTGTACTCTACCTGCAAGTTCAACCTTTTAAAGTGCATCACTTCACACTTCTCAGGATTAAACTCTGCCACTTCTCAGCCCAGCTCTGCATTCTATCACTGTCCTGTTCTAACCTACCGTATGACAATCTATCCACAAAACCACCAACTTTCATGACACCTGCAAACTTACTAACCCACCCTTCCACTTCCTCATCTAAGTCATTTATGAAAATCACAAAGATCAGGGGTCCCAGAACAGATCCCTGCAGAACATAACAGTCACAAGCCTCCAGGCAGAAAATGCTCCACCTCCTACTACTACTCACTGCCTTCTGTGGGCAAGCCAATTCAGAATCCATGCAACCAAGTTTCTCTCTGAAGTCTATGCCTCCAGATTTTTAGAAAGAGCCAACCATGGAAACATTATCGAATGCCTTATTTTATAAACTGCAACATTACTTTCTGAGCCTTGAACTTAATGCTTTAACTAATGAAGACAATTTTGGTATATACCATTTTTATCATCTTATCAACCTGTGTAGCCATTTTCAGTGAGCTATGAACTTTGACCCAAGACCCCTCTATACATCAATTAACAGTCTCTTTACATTTGATCTCCCAAAGTGCAACACCTCATATTTTGCCGGATGTAAATTCCATTGACATTTCTCCTTCCATATCTGCAACTGGTCTATACCCACTGTATCCTTTGTCAATCTTCTATGCTATCCTTAAGAACACTAATCTTTGTATCATATTGTGATCGTTGTCAATATTGTAGTCTAATGAGAATCCTGCTAAGCCTGAAGAAAACAGTTCAACAAAACATTGATGGAATTAATGGATTTTGTGAAGAATCACTTTAACTAAAGCCATGCAAGATAATGCAGTGGTGTAAGTTTGATTCACAGCCAGGAAATCTAATGGAACAGTGGTTGAGATATGCAGCCAAATTGGGGAAATTATCACAAGACAGTGATTACAGCACCATTCTGTCATAGGCAGGTTAGAGTGCACAATTGATGATGAGTGGATGCAAAAGATAGCTATCAGAGGTGAATCTGACCTTTGAGAATGCGTTGAAAATTGCCAAAGTAGTAAAGTCAGCAATTGATAATGTGCAGGACTTGCAAATTCCATCTAACAGTGAGCATGGTGGACAAGCGATAAAACACACCGGTCTGAAGCAAAGTGGGATGCTTTAAGAAGGTAAATAAATGGCTGTTAACACTCCGGTAGGAAGCACACTTTCTCAGTGCAGATACAAGCAAGGAAAATGTCAGCGAGGTGCTTTAAAAAGCCACATTGCCAGATCTTAATATAATCCATTTAAAGTTGAGTAAACAAAATGGAAGTGAGAATTTAAATGAATTTCCAAAATTTCTTCTATCTTCAGCACAATCAAGTGAAGGCTGTAATACTGAGGTGAGTATTCACCTTTAGCACAAAGTTCCCACTAATTTGTAATGACCAGTGTGTGCAAAACTCTTGAGCTGTGCAATTATTGACAACAACATGTGTGCACTGAATAATTTCTTCTATATTAAAAAAAAGTATAAATAAGCCAGTTCTAAACTCTGCAGATAAATCATCGCAGACTCCATGTTGTCAACACTGTCTGCATCAGAAACCAGAAAAGGAAGTGTGATTGTGTACGATTGTGGAATACGCTTAACATGATATGAGGTGGAGGATGACAACCTTTTGTGTGGAGTTTAAATTCCTTTGTGCACTTAGTAAATGATGTGTATGTGCGTATATACACACACACACACACACACACACACACCCAACCCTTAAAGGGAACATTGATTGTAGGATACTTTCTGTGATGCATCAATAAAAGTTTGTGAGGGTCAAATTTCTTTGGTATCCTGAGGAGTAGTGGCGCTGGTGAGCTTTCTTGGCGGTGATGTCAACATGATTGCACCAGGACAGACTATTATTGCTGATATTCGCTCCTAGGAACTTGAAGATCTTAGTCCTTTTGACTTCAGCACTGTTGATGTAAATAGAAAAGTGTGCACTGCTCCCCTTCCTGAAGTCAACGACCAGCTCTTTTGTTTTGCTAATATATAGGTAAGGTTGTTGTCAAGACACCATGTCATTATGCTCTCTATCTACTCCCTGTAGACCACCTCATTTTTATTTGTAATATGGCCCATTGTGGTGGTATCATCTGTAAAAGTGTACATAACACGATGCAGCCAAACAAGTTATCAATCACAGAAACCAAAGTTGGAGTAATGGATTCCAGTCCACCCTGTTTTTCTTCTATGTTTCTTCTTGATATTCCTTACCCCATTCCTGATAAGCCAGAACCGCTCTCTACATTTATACCCTTTTCTCCAACTTGGATAACTTCACATGCATATGATATTTCTTCAGATATCCTTTTAACACAAATGGTCTAAAAGTGTTTTGGAGACATGAACCTCAGCTAAGGCCTGTAAATGTTGTGTTTTTAACTTCAAGCTGATTACTGTTTTCCATTTACATTTTAGGAACTGAAGACTGACTCCCATTTATGATCAGAAAGTACACAATACATATAATTGGAAGTTTATTTACATCTGTGTTTGATCCTATAAGTGGCAGATGCTATGTTTAGAAAGCGGACATTAGCAAACATAAGCCAGGAAGCGAATATCTATCACCACTCCCTGCCCACTCCCCGCGAAGAGAAGATTTCTAACCCAACTTCTTCTTTCCGATATCAACTTTGAGGTCAAGGCTCCTGCCAAGACTCCTTCTAGGAAAACACTATCACTCCACCATCAATTCTAGTAGGTTACCAGAGCTAGAAAGAGCTCCCTTCACTCTGAAGCTCAAATATCTCAATGTAAGAGTTCCTGTGTGATTTTGTCTTTAGAGTATCCACTTCTTCAATCTCATCTGCACACACCTCTCAAACCTTAAAGGAATATCACCATTATAATTTTCTATAAACACGCAACAACCACACATCGATGTCCATGTTATAAATCCATATTAGTCCGTCTTTAAAATCATCTTCCCCGCAAACATTTCTTGCCATTTCCCCAAGCAAATTTGAATCACTGTCTCTGTCGCCATAGTTCATCAGGTGAGCTGGCTCTCAATAAGCTGAAGGTAGTTCATCTCTTTCACAGGGCTGTTCGTGTTGCTTTCGATGCGATGCACAACTTTACTCAGTTTTCCTGAAAATGAGTTGAAGCATCAACTGTTCGTTCTTTTCCATGGATGCTGCCTGGCCTGTGGACTTCCTCTATCATTTTGTGTGTGCAGCTTTGGATTTCCAGCATCTGCAGAATTTTTCATGTTCCGTACAGTATATAACTGTTCAGGTCTTTATGCTTTACTTTAGAGAGTTGTAAAGCACTACAGCACAGAAAAAGGCCCTTTAGCCCATCCAGTATCATTTGTTGTTTTTATTATTTGCACGACTTGTCCTCTTTTGCACATTTGGTGTTTGCGAATCTTTGTTGCATGTGGTTTTTCAGGGATTCTATTGTATTTCTTTATGTTCCTGTGAATGCCTGCAAGAAACAATCTCAACGTCGTATATGGTATACCTACATTGATAATAAACTTATTTTGAACTTTAACAGAGAACTCTTCACACATACCTCAGGTCAAAATAGTACATGAAGCACAGATGAAGTCCCTGAAGCCCAGTGTCGAAGTTGGTGCAGATGGTATCTGTGATTAGAAAATTAAGTTGGACAGACATGGACTGAAGAGGAGTAAGGCCACTTACTCCTTTCCTTGATAAATTAAAATTGATAAATGCAGTTTTCCCCTTTTGCTTTCTTGACTGCAAGGCAACATAGCTCAGTTCTGATCATTTACACCTTTCCACATCCAGAATTCGCTAATGAGAGCATTTAACATGTGGGAATGTAAATGCGAGGTGAGAGTAAAGTACATTATGTTCGCAGTAGTCCTGAAAAGGAAAAGGTGATATGAGAGTTGTAAAAACCTACAAATCTCTCGATTGAACACAGGCAGCAGAGTAGCATTTCACTCTGCTGTCAGACATATGATTCACTGTCAATCTGCCCACAAGTTTCAAGAAAGTGCTTCAGTTGTACCATTGAAATGAGGTAAACACCACAAGGATGAGACCTAGAATTTAAGATGTACAGAACCTCTTAATTGCCAAATTCCGTTCTGGTAGATTAAAATAAATCTCCAGGATTGAAAGGGAAAAATATTCAAGACACATTTACACATTCATCAGTTTGTAGGGTAGTGAAGAAACATAGTGAAGAAGGTACTCGACTGGCAGTTTTAGCTCTAGACCACTGATCCAGAGACACAAATTCAATTTCTACCAAGGAAGCTGGTAGTTTAAATATAGAATTTAAAAGGTTAACCACTGCAGCAGCAGCCTTGAAAATACTGTAATGTCATTAAAACACAACTGGTTTTCCAATGTACTTCAGGAAACAAAATCTAATACCCTACATAGTGATTATAGAGTAGAGTTGAGGTGATACTGAATGGAGACCTTTAACACACCTTGTCAATGCTGACCACTGGGTACCTAATTACATTAATCCAATTTCCCAGCACTTAGTCCTTGGCCTACTTATCCTGCAGTGTTTCATTAGATCATCTAAATACTTAAACACTGTGAAAGTACTTGTCTTTACCATTCCCTAATTTCAAAGTTCAATGTAGATTTATTAGAGCACACAGCACATATATGTCACCATATACAACCCTGAAATTCGTTTTCTTTTGGACAATCAGAGTAAGGAGCACAATAAAATACAAGAATCAATGAAAGACCACACCAATAGGATGGACGACAACCAATTTGCAAAAAAAAACCATAAACTGTTCAAATACATAAAGAAAGAGAAAAAAGAAATAATAATAAAAAATAAACAATACATATCGAGAACAAGAGATGAAGAGTCCCTGAAAGCAAGTCCATAGTTTGTGGGAACAGTTCAGTGATGGAGCAAGTGAAGAGGAGTGAAGTTATCCCCTCTGGTTCAGGAGCCTGATGGTTGAGGGGTAATAACTGTTCCTGGTGGTGCAGGTCCTGAGAATCCTGTATTTTCTTCCTAATGGCAACAGCAAGAAGAGAGTATGGCTTGGATGGTCCTTGTTGATGGACGCTGCTTTCCTGTGATCCACTCCATGTAGATATGTTCAATGGGTGGAGGACTTTACCCACGATGAACTGGTTTGCATCCAATACTTTTTGTAGGCTTTTCTGCACAAAGACATTGGTGTTTCCATGCCAGGCAACCAACCAATTAATATACTCTCCACCACACATCTATAGAAGTTTGTCAAAGTTTTAGATGGCAGGCCAAATCTTCCCAAACATCTAAGAAATAGAGGTGCTGCCTGCTTTCTTCGTAATGGCACCTATGTGCTGGATCCAGGACAGATCCTCTGAAATTATAATACAAAGGAATTTAAAGTTGCTGACCCTTCCCACTTCCAATAACCTGATGAGGACTGGCTCAGCAACCTCCGGTTTCCTCTTCCTGAAGTCAATAAGCATCTCCTTGGTCTTGTTGACCTTGAGTGAGGTGTTGGTATTGTGGCACCACTCAGCCTGATTTCCAGTCTCCCTCTGATATGCTGATTCGTCTCCACCTTTGATTCGGACAACGGCAGTGATGTTGTCAGCAAGCTTCAATATGGAATTGGGGCTGTGCTTAGCCACGCAGACATAAGTGTAAAGTGAGTAGAGCAGGGGGCTAAGCACACAGCCTTGTGGTTCACCTGTACAGATGGAGATTGTGGAGGAGATGGTGTTGTAATCAAAACTGACTGGGATCTGCAAGTGGTGGCGAAGGCAGAAGCAACAGGGTCTTTTAAGAGACTCCAGGATAGGTACATGGAGCTTAGAAAAATAGAGGGCTATTGTTAACCCTAGGTAATTTCTAAGGTAAGGACATGTTCGGTACAGATTTGTGGGCCGAAGGGCCTGTATTGTGCTGTAGGTTTTCTATGTTTCTAGATACTTCCTGACCTGCTGTGTTCCTCTGGCACTGTGTGTGTGTGTGTGTGTGTAGGTGCGTGGCTGCAGATTTCCAGCTTCTGCAGAATCTCATTTGTCTACCACGTCTCCCCTATTGTACCAACTAATCAATAGCTTTACTTAGCCCAAGACTATCTTCCTGGTTGTCAGCAACATCAACAACCTTTATGCTATTTGGTCTAGTTCAAGCCACAGTGTTACTCCTGTACTTGTCTCTTCAGTTCAGAGGCAATTATGACAGGACACGAATGATGACAAGGCCATTAATAGCCAAATCCCATCAGGAAACACGTGGTACAAACATTTCAGAAGTAAAATAAATGGTGTTTGCCGCAAAAATAGCAAACTCTAAGCACTGAGTTAGACATGAGATGTAGTTCATTTCAACAGTGCTCATATTTATTTGGCTATGTCCTCGAAATCTCCCGATAAACATCTTCTACTTTCCATTTTTTATACCTCAACAATTAGCTCCGCATCTCACTCCCAATCTTTACTCACGGAGGAAATAGTGAACAATGTGGTAGAGTCAAAACACAAACACGGGGAAATCTGCAGATGCTGGAAATTCAATAAGGAGGTAAAAGCGCTCTAATCTGTATTCGCCCACGGAGGCACATGTATTTTCTTGATACTTAGGTGTTTTATTCGATGCTGAAACACATGATTGTGTCCATTCGCACCGTTGTGAAACGTTTCCAGTATTCTGGTTGGATGGAAGCCCAGCCACACGCACGGAGTTTCCCGGTGTCCCCCGTGAACGCAGCGAGTCCACGTACTGCGGCGGAAAATCCCTGAAACCAAAGCTGATGGAGGAAACGTCGGAGGACTTCCGCTACTTTCTTGGAAAGCTCTGTAGCTATGCAAATTTCCTTGGTTACGTGCATCGAAAAAAACACTTTGTTTTTTATATGCAAATTATATAGGTAAGCATCAGTTCTCGGCATTATAGGATGCACGTGCACAGAAATCTGCAAATATGCACTTTAAACACCCCCCCCCATGATGCATTGTCTTATTTTTTTTAATCAGAGTGGCTTCAATTAGTCCTGCAATAAAATGTCAAATTCTGTTTCAGATCTCGATATGAAACACAGGAGATTCCCGATTTCCCGATATAAAACACGAGATTCTCTTCACAATAGAGACAAGATATCCGGAGTAACATACACTCACAACGCTGGAGGAACTCAGCAGGCAGCATCTACGGGCGGGGGTCGATCGAGACTCGTTATAAAGGAGGGAGATTATCTATGCTGCATTAACTGCTGATCAGCAAGGAAATCAGGGAAGCTAGATCTCCACATCAGTTCTGTCCACCATTCCTCGGCTGCTTTGGAGGGAGTTATTGAAAAAAGATTTTAATAGCTCCTGTCAAGTGTAAATGGCAGCAAAACAACCATCTGTGGAGCTCTTTGCAGCTGATGGATGTTATTAGTGCACGGGACTCGGTAGCCTTCTTAACTGCTAATGCATTTTTTGGGTGCAATCCACATTTTGCTTTAAGAATTAAATCCATGTCGAAAAGAAAGTTCAATCCGAAAGTGGTAACATCAAGCTGACGTTAACGGTTAGCTCTTATACGTATAGATGACAAAGTTACTGTTTTTATAAGTTACACTACTCTGTTAACTTCTCAGACAGCAAATATTCTCACTATATTGTATGTAAAGTTAAAGTTAGATTACACTTTTTATAGCAATAATTTTACTGTAAGGTTTTAGCAACTAGCTAACAATTTCAGTTCGCAAAATGAACAGACACAGAACAAAGAATGTAATTAAGGATTAAGAAAAACGGAGAATTTTTTTTAATGATGTGAGCCTGCATGGTGTTAGTGATCAGACGTGAATCACTGAATGTTAACATGCAGAAACAGTGAGCAATTAGGTTGATGTGTCGAAAGCTAGAGGGCACTGGTTTACAGAAGAGCTGTAACAAGGATTGAGTGATTTTTTTTCATACAAAGATGATGGCTGCAGGAAAAGTAGCAACATTTAAGAGAGATCTTGACAGATATTTGAATGAGCATGGCATAGATGGATATGGAATAAATGTAGCCATGGTGGATTAGTATAGGCGGTTGGCATAGTCACAATGAAATAATAGGCCTCCTTCTACACTGTCCAACTCTAAGAGTCCATTATAAATTGTATATTTGGATGTATTGTAAGAGGATTTAATTGTAAGAGTGTCAGAGCACTGGAGCAGGGATCCAATCGCAGACCCAGTACTATGACACAGCGATATTAATTGAGTAACAAATCTAGAGGTGCAAACAAAGTTGGCGTCAAAGTTCAGGCAGCGATCAAAACATCCAGAGAAATCCAAAGACCAGAATCGAGAAACAGGCAGAGTCAATATTCAGATGGACAGAGTACAGATACCAATGCTGGAAAGGCTCAGGAAAATTCACAGGCACAATCTGGCAACAAACAGTTGAAAACACAGGACTAAAATACACTGAGCGATAAACAGAGAGGCAGGTGATAGGTGGAGCATGATAGATAGATAGATATACTTTATTGATCCCGAGGGAAATTGGGTTTCGTTACAGCTGCACCAACCAAGAACAGAGAATAAATATAGCAATACAAAAACCACAATCAAACAACAATATGCAAACTATGCCAGAACCAGCCTATTGGCTCAGGGTGTCTGACCCTCCACGGGAGGAGCTGCAAAGTTCGATGGCCACAGGCAGGAACAACCTCCCATGACGCCCAGTGTTGTATCTCGGTGGAATATGGCCGGAGTCCAACAGCAAAAAGTTCAATATCTGGTCTAGAAACACGTTCCTTGATCGTAATATGACCAAGATTGCACCATCCATTGTTAACCAGAACAGTAAGCCCCCAACTCCTTTACGCTTACCGCTCTCAGTGCACTTCCAGTCAGCCCGAACGGTCTGGAAGCCCTCCATGGAAAAGTTTTGGTCGGGTATGTCCTCGTGCAGCCCCATTTCAGTAAAACACGTAACACTGCGCTCCCGAAACGTTCTCTGACGCCTGGCTAGCGCCGTCAACTCGTCCATTTTATTACCCACAGAACTCCTCTTCTCCAGAAGTCTCTGTTGTCTCGACCCGGTCCTCTTTCCTCGCCATTGTGATCCCCCTCTGCATCCTCTGTGAGTTTTCCTCCGGATTTCAGCAGAGGTGTCCGCCGCTCTGCTCGCTAAACCAGCCAGCAATGAGACAGAAATGGTAGCTAAACAGGTAATAATGTGAAACAGGTGAGAGGTGGAGTACTCAGTAATACAGGGGCCGGAGTAGAGCAGGAGCGGGGACAGGAGCGCATGGCAATACAAAACCACAGACTGACGGCTAGGGGGAAAACACACAAAAAGACAAAGTTCAACTGGAGGTACTAACAAAGAGTCAGAATGTCTTGCTCCAATTATATAGGAAACTGGCATGCCTCATCTGGAAAATTGTTTATAGACTTGATCTTCCTGCATAAGAAAGTGTAGGAGCCATGTATCTGTTCTCTATCTGCATTGTATTCTGTGTTGTGCATTTATTATGTTTATTATGGTAACTAATCACATGAGTGGGGGTGTGGTAAAAACTAAGGGAATAAGTTACGCCTTCATGCTTTGTACTAGGCGGTTTGTAGCTTGGGACCAGCGATGTCGTATCTTTCGCTGACTGCTCAATGTCACTCAATAACATTCAATTATGCTGTGCTTACACTTGGACTTGCTTAAGTTTCATTGCTTCAAGATTGTATGTTTGCTAATTGTTAATAAAAGGTTGAATAAAGGATCCAACATTTGCAGCAATCTTTGCAGCTGCGGGTGCGTCATGCAAGTATAACAACTCTGTAGGTTTGCAGGCAGTGGCAAATGTTTTGCCACTACAAACAATATGATGAAGAGTTTGCAATAAAAATTCATTTGGTTGATTCTTGGAATTGGACAGTTAGTTGTATGAGAAGGTTAAACAGACTGTGTGAGGAGATCAGTGTTTCAGGAACAGCTTCTTCTCCTCCGCCGTCAGATTTCTGAATGGATAATGAACACTTACTTACTTTTTTCTCCCTCTCTCTTTGTGCTACTTAATTAATTTATTTTCACATATATGCTTATTTTAATTTATAGTTCATTATAATTATGTAATGCAACATACTGCTGCTGCAAAACAACAAATTTCTCGACATATGCCAGTGATATTAAACCTGATTCTGAAAGAAACTTTGAAATTCTTGTATTTCAGAGTGAGAGTTGATGTCATTGAGACATAAGATTTTTTATGGGATTTGAGGGGAGAGATGCAGAATTCACGTTTTTCCTGGTTGGGTGTCTTAAGACAAAAGGTCACATTCTCAGGGCAGAGATCCAGGCTTCAGGGCAGAGATGAGAAGAAATCTCTTCACACACAAAACAATTCCCAACCAAGAAGGTCGGTAGAGTCAGTTAGCCAGCATGTTCAGGATAGAAATAGATTTTTTTGGAATTTATTAAGAAAATCAAAGGGTGGGGAAAATTTAAGAGAGTGGCAGTGAAGTAAGGGATCAGTCATAATTTTTTGAATGGGAGAACAGGTAAAGGAGGCTGACTAGCCAATTGCTATTTCTAGTTCTTAAGTTCCTTCATCTTTATAAGCTTGCACAATTTATACAATTAATAGCTAAAGAAGGAAAAAGCTTTACTCTAGTATTAGCTGTATTTAATGTTGGAATAGCTGAAATACTGTATGACAACTTTGTATTTTGAAATCTTCAGTCAAAGTCTGACATATACACTTGGTGTATTAGATGCTCCTTTACACCTGCTCATTAACACGAATATCTAATCAGCAAATCATGTGGCGGCAACTCAATGCATAAAAGCATGCAGACATGGTCATGAGGTTCAGTTGTTCAGATCAAACATCAGAATGGGGAGGAAATGTGATCTAAGTGACAGTGGAATGATTTCTTGGTGTTAGACAGGGTGGTTGGAGTACCTCAGAAACTGCTGAAATCCTGGGATTTTCATGCACAATATGATTATGAGGACGCACAGTCCCCTTTTATTGTCATTTAGTAATGCATGCATTAAGAAATGATAAAATGTTTTTCCAGAATGATATCACGAAAACACACGACAAACCGACTTAAAAGCTAACAAAAACCACATAATTATAACATATAATTACAACAGTGCAAAGCAATACCGTAATTTGATAAGAACAGACCATGGCACAGTAAAAGTCTCTCGAAAGTCCCATCATCTCACGCAGACGGTAAACATCCAGCGCTGCCAACTTGCTGGTGCAGCATCCTGGAAGCATCCAACCACAGTCCGACTCCGAGTCCATCCAAAATACTCCGAGCCTCCGACCACCTCCTGACACTGCGCACCATCTCTGCCGAGCGTTTCAACCCCGGCCCCAGCAACAGGTGATACACAAAGCTGAGGATTTGGGGCCTTCGTCTCCAGAGATTCTCGATCGCACAGTAGCAACGGCAGCAAAGCAGGCATTTCAGAAGTTACTCCAGATGTTCCTCTGTGCTTCTCACAGCTGTCTCCATCAAATCCGGATTGTGCACGGCACCCCTAGTTACACATATCGATATCATTCAGAACGGCTGCGCGCGCTGCATCGCACCACCATCTTCTCCTCCCTCCCTACTATAGTCCTAGAGGTTATAGAGAATGGTGGAGAAAACAAAAGACATTCAAGTGAGTGGCAGTTGTATGAACGAAAAAGCCTTGTTAATGAGAGAGGTCAGAGGAGAATGGCCAGAGTGTTCAACCTGACAAGAAGGCAACAGTAACGAAAAATAACACAAAACACATCAAACCTTGAAGCATATGGACTACAGCAGTAGAAGAGCACAAGCATTTACTCATTGGCCACTTTATTAGGTATGGGAGGTACCTAATTAAATGGCCACTGAGAGTATCTTTGCATCTGGTTAAATAGGTTAATTATATGGAGCTATAAACTAAGATCCCCTGCATTAATGTTGAATGACTATATTTGTATTTAAAAGTATTCTAAATTTTGACCATGTAAAAAGGTGAAGCTTTATCCAAATTTATTGCAAAATTGAGACACACCCACATCAATCTGATACCAATTTCAATAAATTAACTAGCAATTACCTTTTAACACTGCACACACTTCTGAATTTCCTGAAAGCATGTCCTTTGGCTTCACAATTCTAAAAGATCCAATTCATGTCCTTCTTCATCATCTCACACCAATTTCATGCTGACTGAAAAGGTAGCAACATTTATGATACCATCTTCTATTGTATCATTGCATTTTAGTGTGGCTTTTGGTGATGAGATAGATCTTTCTGTTGTGCATTGGCAATATTCTCATCCTGAATCTAGGAATAGACATTTCATTGCCACAGAATATTCTCTACACATGACCTATTTGTTTGGTCATAGCAATAATTCCGTTGACCATATATATAACAACTACATTTAACATTGAGATGTTTCAGACTTCATTAAATTTTATTGGATTTTTTTAGTGATGCCGACAAAAACAATGCTCTTTGAAATACATGTCATGATAGATGACGATTAATCTGTTTGATGTTAGCAAAATAAAACTCATTTGATATAAATAAAAGCTTGGCTCTTTCCCATCAAAAGCACAAAAACTAAAAAAAAGTTCTTATTTTATTGATGTAAACACCGATATTATTTTGAATGACCTTGTCCTGGTTAATTGGTCTCTTTAATCTATACCTTGTAAAGCCCAGAGCTTTTGTGCAGGGGATATGAAGAGTCTGCAGAGGGATATAGATAGGCTAAGTGAGTGGGCAAGGGTCTGGCAGATGGAGTACAATGTTGGTAAATGTGAGGTCATCCACTTTGGAAGGGAAAATGGAAGATTAGATTACTATCTAAATGGTAAATGATTGCAGCACGCTGCTGTGCAGAAGGACTAGGGCGTGCTTGTGCATGAATCACAAACGGTTGGTTTGCAGGTGCAGCAGGCTATCAAAAATGAAATGGAATGTTGGCCTTCATTGCTAGAGGGATTGAATTTAAGAGCAGGGAGGTTATGCTGCAACTGTATAGGGTACTGGTGAGGCTGCAACTGGAGTACTGTGTGCAGTTCCGGTCTCCTTACTTGGGGAAGGATATACTGGCTTTGGAGGTGGTGCAGAGGAGGTTCACCAGGTTGATTCCAGAAATGAGGGGGTTAGAAAATGAGGAGAGATGGAGTCGCCTAGGACTGTACTCGCTGAAATTTAGAAGGATGAGAGGAGATCTTATAGAAACATATAAAATTATGGAAGGGCTAGATAAGATAGAGGCAGGAAAGTTGTTTCCACTCACAACACGCTGGAGGAACTCAGCAGGTCGGGCAGCATCCGTGAAAACGATCAGTCAACGTTTTGGGCCGGAACCCTTCATCAGGACTGAAGACGGAAGGGGCAGAGGCCCTATAAAGAAGGTGGGGAGAGGGTGGGAAGGAGAAGGCTGGTAAGTTCCAGGTGAAGAACCAGTAAGGGGAAAGATAAAGGGGTGGGGGAAGGGGAAGCAGGGAGGGGATAGGCAGGAAAGGTGAAGAAGGAATAGGGGAAAGCACAATGGGTAGTGGAAGGAGGTGGAACCATGAGGGAAGTAGTAGGCAGCTGGGGGAGGGGGCAGAGAGAAACTGGGATAGGGGAAAGGAGGGGGAGGGAAATTACCAGAAGTTGGAGAATTCAATGTTCATACCAAGGAGCTGGAGACTACCTAGACGGTATATGAGGTGTTGCTCCTCTAGTAGGTGAGACTAGAACTAGGGGACATAGACTCAAGATTCGGGTGTGTAAATTTAGGACAGAGGTGAAGAGGAATAGCTTTTCCCAAAGAGTGGTGAATCTGTGGAATTCTCTGTCCAATGAAGCAGTGGAGGCTACCTCAGTTAGTATATTTAAGACAAGGCAGGATAGATTTGTGCACAGTAAGGGAATTAAGGTTATGGGGAAAAGGCAGGAAGGTGGGGATGAATCCACGACAAATCAGCCATAATATTATTGAATGGCGGAGCAGGCTCGACGGGCCAGATGGTCTACTCCTGCTCCTATTTCTTATGTTCCTATGTTTTGATACAATCACTGAGTAATCTTCAATATTAAATCTGCAATCCTCAGCTCTCAAAGTTCCTTCACTTTTGACATAAAGGAAAAGCATTAGTTTTCATCACTTTTCTTCTTATCACAAGCTTTGATTGTACTGTAGGGTTACTTAGTGAAATCAATACCTTAAAAACATAATTACTTGCTTTAAAATTCAATGGACAATACAGATTGAAAATGGAAAGTAATGAAGCAACAGGAATTAATTGATTGAAGATCTGTACTACAGCTCAATAGCTCCCTCAAAAAGGCATTTTTGAAACTACATCAAGATGAATTCAAAACGGCAAAATACTGTATATATTAATAGGAGATAAAATTACTATTTTTAGTGAGGTATTTAACTCTGAAGATTAAAGTAGCTACAAATGTAATCACACTCACTTATTTACAATTTTGCATTAATCACTGTGCAGCAATTTACCAATGTTACCCGAGCATTCACTTACTCATCTGGACCGGTACAGTACAACCCAGGTTTAACCCAGGTGTCAGAGGACCACTTTAACCCACATTAAGTAGAGTTCAGAGTAAATCTATTATCAAAGTACACACTGTATATGCCACCATATACAACCCTGAGATTCGTTTTCTTGTGGGCATACTCAGAAAATCCAAGAAACGTGACGGAGTCAATGAAAGACCGTACCCAACTGGATGGACAAATAACCAATGTGCAAAGGACAGCAAACAGTGTGAATACTGAAGAGAAAAAGAAATAATTAATATTAAATAAATAAGCAATAAATATTGAGAACATGTGATGAAGAGTCCTTGAAAGGGTGTCCAAGGGTTGTGGGAACAATTCAGTGATGAGGCAAAGTTCTGGTAATAGGACCCTGCTGGTTATGGGGTAATTGCTATTCCTGAACCTGGTGGCGCGAGTCCTGAGGCTTCTGTACTTTCTTCCTGACGGCAGCAGCAAGAAGGGAATATGGCCAGGGCGACGGGGGTCCTTGATGGCGGATGCTGCTTTCCTGCGACAGTGCTCTGAGTAGATGTGCTCAATAGTGTGGAGGGCTTTTTCCATGATGGGCTAAAACATATCCATCACTTTTTGTAGGATTCTTAGTTCAAGGGCTCTGGTGTTCCCCTAATAAGTTACCTGCATTATGTGTAGCTAGCACTCACCTAATTTCATCTTGGAAGACATAGTAAAATTAGGGTATTTCTAGAGTCACAATCTAATGAGGTTGTATTACATTGAGAATGCATTGAATTTTGTTTCTTCATATTCATATAGGCAAGACAGCAAAAGTATTCAGATTTAATGAGACTGGAAAATAAATCCAAAAGGTATTAATTCTGAAATAAAATTTATTATTTATATAAATGTTGCTGGTGAACGCAGCAGGCCAGGCAGCATCTCTAGGACGAGGTGCAGTCGACGTTTCAGGCCGAGACCCTTCGTCAAAACTAACTGAAGGAAGAGTGTTGCTTGAATTTCCAGCATCTGCAGAATTCCTGTTGTTTTTATTATTTATATTGTGCTTTTATATTGTAGTATTACGTAAGACTTTTGTTTAAGATGCTTTTGAATTTTGTGGATTCGTACATTTAGAAGCAATTTCCCGATTCCTGTTTCTGATCTTTCCAAGTTGACTCATTGGTTTAACAAGACTGTAATCATTATTATTATTTAATAATTATTATTTTGAACAAATGAAAATAAGAAGTCGATTGTCATTTTCCACAACTACGTTCCTTTAATTATGATGGCGAATTTCACAATCATAAAGAAAGTATTTTTTGAAGGAAAATTGTAGGAGACACTGCTGAAAAGACACTGCTGGAGGAGATGGATGGGTTTTAAGGATAAATGTAAAAAATATTAGACTGTAGTTCACAGGTAATGGATATACAGTAGTGTATTCTATATATAAACTGATTCAAAATGCACATAAAATCTTACACTAACTCTGTCAACACCAATATTAATATATTCTATGAGGTTAGCTTCTACTAACTAAGACAAAGTTGTATTAAGGTGAAACAGAAGATTTTCCAATAATGGAAAACAAAACAGCACAGAGAAAGCAGGTTTCTTTACTGACCACCCAAGCTTTCGCCTAAAATATTTTCAGTCCAGTCCTCTCTGAACTGGCTGCCTCCATATCCCTAATGATTTAAACCTTTTCAATTGAGTTTGCTTACCCCTCTTTGATTTCCCCGGCCTAGCTTTTTAAATTTTAACTTTACTGTGCAAATACCCCAATCAGGACCAAGGGGGCCGATACAAATGTGAGCATTCCTAGAGAGAAACACCAACAAGTGCACACTGAGGACGTGACCTTGATCGGCAATGAAACGTCTGCAAGCTAATCGCTAAGCTCTGTGAACACTGTAACATCAAGCCCCTCAACCTCAGCTACCAATATTCACCACCATCCAAAACCCCAATTTATTTTCAATCAATTCCTCGACCATACTGAGCCGTCATTTATCTCTTCCTTATATTCTTCATCAGTCTGCCTTTCCCCTCCTTGCAACACCACATTTATGCATGTCTACACACCGTCCGACCTCACCCGGAGAAGAGGGATGTATATGTTAGAATGCTATTCCTGGACTACAGTTCGGCATTCAACAGCGTAATTCCCCCAATCTTCACCGGAAGCTCAGAGACCTTGGCCTGCAACCCACCTTGTGCAGCTTGATCCCAGATTTCCTATTGGATCGCTGACAGATGGTAAGGATCGGCTCCCTCACTTCTGACCCTCAACACAGGTGTCCCTCGAGGGTTGTGTCCTGAGTCCCCTCCTCTACTTCCTTTACACCCACGACTGTACTGCCACACACACCTCCAACCTGATCAAATCCGCAGATGACACAACTTTGATCAGCCTTATTTCTAGCGCTGACGAGACAGCCTACAGAGGAGAGGTTGACACCCTGACACAGTGGTGCCAGGATAACAACCTCCCTCTCAATGTCCAAGAATTATAAGAGCTGATTGTGGATTATTGGAGGAATGGAGACAGGCTCTGCAGTTGAGAGGGTGAGTAGATACAAGTTCCTCGGTATACACATCACAAATGATCTCACCTGAACTGTACACCAGCTGTGTGGCAAAAATGATCTCACCTGGACTTTACACCGACTGTGTGGCAAAAAAAAATCGCAACAGCGTCTCTTCCAACTCAGGCAACTGAAGAAGTTCAGCATGAGCCCCCAAATCCTCAAGACCTTCTACAGGAGCACCATTGAGAACATACTGACTGACTGTATCTCTGCCTGATATGGGAACTGCACCAACCCTGATTGCTGGGCACTTCAGAGAGTGGTATGGACAGCCCAGCACATCTGTGAATGTGAACTTCCCTCCATTGAGGACATTTATAACAGCAGGTGCAGAAAGAAGGCCTGGAAGATCACCAGTCACTCAAACCATGAACTGCTCTAGCTGCTTCCGTTTGGAAAACAGTACCACAGCATTAAAGCCAGGACCAACAGGCTATGGGACAGATTCTGTCTACAAGCCATTAGACTTTTAAGTTCACATGTCTGTACAATGCAGCAGAGTCATAACGCAAGGATTTTTACTCCCTCACATTGTGGGATGGATGTAAGATTTAAATAAATTCCAAACTCTAACAGCCTATCTCCAACTCTGTCCCTGCCAACATTTTCATGTATTTTATTTTAATCGCTCATCTGGACAATTATCTTATAGACATGTTGCCTTTTCCAATGCACAAGAAACTTCAGACATCCCTGAATATAAGACTTGCACCTCCAGAATTCACTTACTTAATGTCACCAAAGTGTAGTGCCTCCTGCTCCAAATTTAAAGCAGGTCCCTCCATTACCTCAGTTCTACTCACTCCATACCCCACAACCCATCTGCATGATACATTCCACTTATAAAATTCCAAAATTCCAATCCATTGATTTGATCCACATTTTGGAAGTGATGAACTAACTCTGGTCTCTTATCCCTTGTCCCTTCTGCCCTATTTGCAAAAGTTTTGGTGACTATGCCTTCAGTTATTTAAGATATTACATTGAATTAAATGTGATGCCTCATTCTCTCCAGGACTCACCATAAAATGTAACTCTTGAGCCTATCTATTGCTGTCCTTCGTAATACTGAGTGAATTTTTTGTCTAATTATACCTTTGTATGGTACCTGTGGATGTATTCCTGTTAAATATGCTACATAAATCCAAGCTCAGTTTAATTCTGTACAAATATTGCAGTTGTATCAAATATCTGGTTTATAATGCATGAAACAGGAATAATCAGACATCTCCACCTAACTCGAGCTGGCAGATTTCCCAAAATGCATTTTGTACATTTAGACAGAAACACATCGTGAACAGCAATTGTTCTAGCTGACCTAATTTCACGGACAGCTCAACTGAGGGACTAATTCTGTTTTTATTATAAAGGGTGGTGTAAAATGAATCTGAATAATTTAATGTATCTGAAAATTACAAAATATACACTTTGTCTTTGAATTAGTACAATTGGTCAAATGATCATTATACCAGATTAAAGAGGTATTTTTGGATTTTCTTGTAATGGACTCTGGTCATTAATTGAATGAAATTATTGCTACTTTAGGTGTGCATGTACTGAGTAGATTACACTATGAAATACAAAGCAAGGTCAAAAATACCTGCAACACACACAAAATGCTGAAGGAACTCAGCAGGCCAGGCAGCACCTGTGGAAAAAAGTACAGTCGACATTTCAGGCTGAAACCCTTCGGCAGGACTGGAGAAAAAATGCCGAGGAGAAGATTTGAAAGGTGGGGGTGGGAGGGGAGAGAGAAACGCCTGGCGTTAGGTGAAACCTGAAGGGGGACGGATGAAGCAAAGAGCTAGGAAGTTGATTGGTGAAAGAGACAGAAGGCCATGGAAGAAAGAAGACAGGGTGGGGGGGGGGTGGAGGAGCAGCAGAGGGAGACGATAAGCAGGCAAGGAGCTAACATGAGAGAGGGACAAAGGGGATGGGAGTGGGTGTAGACATTACTGGAAGTTTGAGAAATCGATCTTCATGCCATTAGGTTGGAGGCTACCCAAATAAAATATAAGGTGTTGTTCCTCCAATCTAAGTGTGGCCTTATCCCGACAGTGGAGGAGGCCATGGATGGACCTATTGGAATGGGAAGGGGAAGTGGAATTAAAATAGGCGGCCACTGGGAGATCCCGCTTGTTCTGGTGGACAGAGCGTAGATGCTCGGTGAAGCGGTCCCCCAATCTACGTCAGGTCTCACCAATATACGAGAGGCCACACTGGGAGCACCGAACAGAATATATGACCCCAACAGACTCACAGGTGAAGTGTCGCCTCACCTGGAAGGACTGGTTAGGACCCTGATAGGTAGTGAGCGAGGAGGTGTAGGGGCAGGTAAGGCACTTGTTTCGCTTGCAAGGATAAGTGCCAGGAGGGTGTTCATTGGGGAGGGACGAATGGACAAGGGAATCATGTGGGAATGATCCCTGCTGAAAGCAGAAAGTGGTGGGGGGAGGGAAAGATGTTTGGTGGTGGGATCCAGTTGGAGGTAGCAGTGGTTTCGGAGAATTATGTGCTGGATGCGGAGGCTGGTGGGGCGGTAGGTGAGGATAAGAGGAACCCTATCCCTGGTGGTATGATGGGAGGATGGGGTGAGAACAGACTGTGTGAAGTGGAAAAGATGTGGTTGAGGGCAGTGTTGATGGTGGAGGAAGGGAAGCCCCTTTCTTTGAAAAAGGAGGACATCTCCTTCGTTCTAGAATGAAGAGCCTCATCCTGAGAGCAGATGCAGTGTTGATGCAGGAATTGAGGGAAGGGGATGGCATTTTTACAAGTAGCAAGGTGGGACGAGGTGTCGTCCAGGTATCTGTGAGAATCCATTGGTTTGTAATAGACATCGGTGGATAAGCTGTCTCTGGAGATAGAGACAGTGAGATCGAGAAAGTGAAGGAAAGTGTTGGAAATGGACCAGGTGAATTTGAGGGCGGGGTGGAAGTTGGAGGCACAGTGGATGAAATCGACAAGTTCAGCACAGGTGCAGGAAGCAGCACTGATGCAGTCATCAATGTTGCACAGGAAAAGTGCGGGACAGTCAGCAGTGTAGGCTTGCAACGTAGATTGTTCCACCTAGCCGACAAACAGGCAGGCATAGCTGCGACCCATGCGAGTGCCCACGGCTACGCCTTTTGTTTGAAGGAAGTGGGAAGGCCCAAAAGAGAAATTATTTAGAGTGAGAACGTTCCACTAAGCGGAGGAGAGTGGTGGTGGAGGGGAACTGGTTGGGTCTGGTGTCCAGAAAGAAACGGAGAGCTTTAAGGCCTTCCTGGTGGGGAGTGGAGGTGTACAGGGACTAGACATCTATAGTAAAAATAAGATGATAGGGGCCAGGAAACCTGAAATCCTTGAGAAGATCGAGAGTGCGCTTTATGTTTTGCCAGTGGGGGGAGGGGGGATTGTTGCTCACTGCCGCTTACGCGCGGGAGGGCGGAGCTGGGGGGGACTTTGGGGTTTTCACGTTTAATTGTCGTTCATTGTTTGGGGCACTTCTCTGTTTTCATGGATGGTTGCGAAGAAAAAGCATTTCAGGGTGTATATTGTATACATTTCTCTGACGTTAAATTGAACCTTTGAACCTTTGAGTGTGTTAGGTTTCATGGATATAGGTGGGAAGGTAAACCAGGGGGGATAAAACCCAGTCGAGGTATACAGATATGAGTTCAGAGGGGCAGGAACAAACTGAAAAAATGGGTCTACCTGGACAAGCAGGTTTGTGGATTTTGGGTAGGAGGTAGAAATGGGAGGTGCGGGGTGTGGGAACTATGAGGTCGGTGGCAGTGGATGGGAGATCCCCAGAGTCAGTGAGGTTGGTGATGGTGTGGGAGACAATGGCCTGGTGTTTCTTAGTGGGGTCCTGTTCGAGGTGTAAGTAAGAGGAGGTGGCTGAGAGCCTCGCAAGGTAGAGGTCAGTTCACCAGACTACTACAGATACATACCTGTAATACCTGTTCAATAGCCGGTCAAATTACCCATTTGACTTTTACAAACAAATGGCTGCTAATACAGCTCCCTTACCTCTTCCACCATGCAGTCTTCAACTCTGCATTTTTCTGGTGTATTTAACTAACCCATCAATTACAAAAAAAGATCACCTTTAATATTGACAGTGCACCCCCACCTTCCCATCTTGAAGAATCTATTAGAGACTCGGTAGGTGGAATACTGAATCGCTACAGAAAATGTAGAGGCAAAATCAGAGCTTTTTCCCAAACTTGTGTTCTCATTTCTATACATTGACATTAACATTGCCTTTCAACTATTGACGAAAAATTCAGGTAACTTCTATCTTGAATTTAACAAATATTAATACCAATCCTGCTGTGATGAAAAGGCAGGAAAAATAGAGGACTTGCCACCAATAGTTGGCAATAATTTCCCTTCTCCCAGAGACGGAAAACGTTACCCCGACCAGGAGCTGCTGCAACAGAAGGAAGACATTGAATTAGGAGATCCCTTTTTAACACCTGAATACAAAGCATTCCTATGGTTAGTGAATCTTAGCAACAAACTAAAATTATGTCTTGATGACTGTCGTACTCAATAGATTTGATGAACCATGAATTGTCTGTTGAAACTTTTCAGGATCAGTGTAGATCTAACAACAGTCAAGAAGTTGACACTATCCAAGACAAAGCAGTCCATTTGATTGGTACTTTGTGAACCACCCTAATATATATTTTATATGTGATTATACGGGCAGTGGGAAAAGTGTTTGTAGATCTCGTACTGGAGATGCAGTATCACTTCACCATGCCACTTTGTCTTTATCAGCCAGGTACCCCACTTGCGTTCATTAGGATCTTCCTCCTTGTTAAGTCCGTTTTAAAGTTTAAGGTTACCAGTATGATAAGGTGGTGGGGTTATTACTCAAGCTTAATGTTGGAGGGGTTTGAGTACAGTATAGGAAATGGGTGCTGTGATTTGAGGAGTTATGCACCAACTTTTTTAGGTGTGGAGGGAAGGCCAGGAATGGGGGTAGGACTGGACAATGGAGGTGGAGGCTACACGGCAAAGGTGGGGGGGGGGGTACTGGCATTGCGGGGGAGGGCTGGGGAGGAACCTGACGGTGTGGGGGTGGGGGGGGGGGTTGAGGGAAAAGGAAAAGAACTGATGGTGCTGTGGGCTGAACCAGGCCCCTAGTTGGGAGAAAGCTTGGGTTTATATATATATATGTGTGTGTGTGTGTGTGTGTGTGGATACACATATATAAAAGGTATATATGTTTTATCAGTACTGCAGTAAATGTTATGTTTACCATCTACAAAGTCACTGCAGTTACTTGCTATTTCTTCAATAACATCTATAACGGCAAACTCTATCACCAAGAACAATAGCAGGGAAATAGGAACTCTGCAAATTGTACATCACCCAGACTTGAAACTTATATTGTAGCTCCTTCAGCATCATTGGATCTAAATCCTCAATTTTCCTCTTTGGTGGTATTGTAAGTGTACCATCACCGAATCATTCCTGTGGTTCAGGAAAGCATCTCATGAAGGAATTTCGCAAACTTCTACAGATGTGCTATGGAAAGCAATGTGGCAGGTTGCATTTCAGCCTGGTGATGCAGCTCTGCTCTGGACCGTCATAACCTGCAGAGAGTGGTAAACACTGCCAGGTCCATCACAGACTCAAAACATCCTTCCATCCAGTCCATCTTCGCAATATCTTGCATCGTGGAGGCTAACTGTAACATAGAGGATGCCTTCTGCCTTCCAGGACAAGAGACGCTTGAAAGCCTGTATATGAGAATAAAACAGTCTGAATGTGAGCATTCTAAATGGCAATTAGGAATGCATAATATAAGCTGGCCTTGCCAACTATACACTCCTCTGAGAAACAAATAAATGAACAAACAAACATTCAATTAATAAGAAATAAATAAAATTGATTGTAATGTAAAATATTGCAAGCCTGTTTCACTGGTAACATAGAATACTGCAATCCCAGTTCCTGGTTCATTGGATAGACCGATGGCAGGGAAGCTGCATTGCCTTGGTTGTTGCGCGGAAAAGGCCCACGTGCCTTGGACTCGCCTGTTCCAGTCATCAGCGAAGGAGACTGCGGAACTGGCCATGTGCTGGTGGATTTTGTACTGGGCTGGGGACTGACTCCTGTCCAGTTGGTGTTACCCTCAAGTGTTCGCTCAATGGAAGGACAAGCTGGACCAGGACAACTCAGGGACTTGGGCTATATATTATTTTCCTCTTTGCAACTGTTCTTTGAAATCATAACCATATGTGTTATGTGCAATGTGCTGTGAGCTGTGGGTAATGTGCTCTGCAACTTGGCTCAAGACGAACACTGTTTCATTTGGCTATATTAATGTACAGCTGAATGATTGTTAACCTTGAAGCTTGGAACTTGAACTTGATTAATAAATAACAAAAGGGTATTTGGCAGAAAACATTATCAGCACATAAGCGAGTAATGCTGAGGGAAGTCCTTTCCTATAATCATCAGGATAAGAAACAACGAGCACCAGAGGAAGTCGCATCAGCTCTATCATGCACCCAGCTGGATGTAGGAAATGAGATGAGAGAGAAAATGAGAACTTGTAAAGGAGTCAATTGAAGATTATCAGAGAGCAAATGAGAGGGAATCTGTGGGGGGAGGGAAAGCCAAAGAACTATGAAAGGGTATAATAACTGAAAGGGTTAGAATAAACCCCACTTGCACGCCAACAGCTCACAATGAAGTTCAGGCATTTCCCCAGCACTTACGATGGGGAATCTGCCCAGATTCGGAAGCCCGAACATTACAGTAACAGCAAATTCATTCACTTCAACAGACGGGGTGAAATATTGGTCAGGTAACTTTTTAAATTAATTTTAATATTTTAATTGTTGCTAAAATAATTTAATTAAAATCATTTAATTGTATGATTAATTTAATAGCTCGTAAAATCAGTAACTAAAACCTTGGGTTTTCATTTTTTCCACAGTTATTATCATTTGTAACCCTTTTCAAAATAGATGGGCTTTTATTTTCCCTAGAACTTAAGTCAAGTCACTTTTATTGTCACTTCAACTATAACTGCTGGTACAGTACACAGTAAAAACGAAACAATGATCCTCCAGGACCATGGTGCTACCTGAAACAACACAAAACTACACTAGCCTAGACTCTGGGTGTTAAGGAGTCTGATGGCTTGGGGGAAGAAACTGTTACACAGGCTGGTCATGAGAGCCTGAATGCTTCAGTACCTTTTGCCAGATGGCAGGAGGAAGACGAGTTTGTGTGAGGGGTGTGTGGGGTCCTTCATAATGCTGTTTGCTTTGCAGACGCAGCGTGTGGTGTAAATGTCTGTAGTGGCAGGAAGAGAGACCCCGATGATCTTCTCAGCTGAGCTCACTATCCGCTGCAGGGTCCTGCGATCTGAGGTGGTGCAATTTCCGAACCAGGCAGTAATGCAGCTGCTCAGGATACTCTCGATACATCCTCTGTAGAATGTGGTGAGGATGGGGTGTGGAAGATGGACTTTTTTCAGCCTTCACAGAAAGTAGAATCATGTGGATTAGATGTGCAAGCCTCTGGCAGAATTGTACACATTACCTCACAGAAGCACCATAAATCAGTCATACATTTTGCCTGATCATCTTCAAAATTTCTAGGTGTTCTGCTATAACGAAATTCTAATATTTTCCCCTTAACAGTCATTAAGCTATCTGGTCTGTAACTCCTTGCTTTCTGTCGTCCAACAGTTTTTGAAAATTTTGAGCTCCATTAGCAGTTTTCTAATCTGAAGGAAGCTTCGCCTAATTTAGTGAAGTCAGAAAATTAAAGCCAATGCTACCTCAATGATTGCTTTTTTAAAACCCTAGGATGAAGTCCGTCAAGATCTGGAGACTTTTGACTTCTTGCACTTCCAAACTTTTCTCTTTGTGATATTCCTGTGACTGGAATTTTCCTGAATTCCTTCCTCCCTTCCAATTCTCATTAAGTATTTCTGGTATATTACTTGTGACCTCTAGAGTGAAGAATATGCTAAATATTTGTTTGATTAATTTGCTATAATTCTTATTTTCTTCGTGTCCAAGACTCACTTTCTATGGGATCAACACTCACTATTTGTTTTAAAAATAGCTGTAGAAATTCATCAAGCAACACATACAAAATGCTAAGACCCATCATCAGGATTGAAAGGAAGGAGGAAGGGGTAAGAAGTCAGCTGAAGGTTCTTGGCCTGAAATATTTATTCATGCCAGAATCTTTCCTGTAATACCCTGGGCTGGTAGCTTGTTAAGCAGCATCACATGTGGCACCTTGTCAAAGTCCTTCTGAAAATCCAAGTACACAACATCAAGCAATTCTCCTTTATCTAACTTGCTTGTTATTTTATTAACTTCCTACATTTTGGCACTGATGAACAATATCTGTTGTATTAAATCTGAGGTTGAAAACTTGGCTGAGTGGTGTAATAACAACAGCCTCTCACTCAATGTCAATAAGACCAAAGGACTGCTTGTAGACTTCAGGAGAGGGAAACCAGATGCCCATGAGCCAGTAATCATCAAAGGATCAGAGATGGAGAGTATCAGTAACTTTAAATTCCTGGGTGTCACTATGTCAGTTGATCTGCACTGGACCCATCATATAAATATTATTGTGAAGAAAGCACGGCACCAACTCTACTTCCTCAGGAGTCTACAGAGGTTCGCCATGTCATTGAAAACCTTGGCAAACTTCTTTAGATGTGTGGTGGAAAGCGTGCTGACTGGCTGCATTGCGGCCTGGTATGGGAACACCAATATCTCTGAGCAGAAAATCCTACAAAAGGCAGCGGATTTGGCCTAATACATCACAGGTAAAACCCTCCCAACCATTGAGCACATCTACAGGAAACATTGCCGTAGAAAAGTAGCATGAATCATCAGAGATCCTCACCACCCAGGCCATGCTCTTTCCTCGCTGCTGCCATCAGGTAGAAAGTACACAAGCCTCAGGACTCCCACCACCAGGTTCAAGAACGGTTACTACCCCTCAACTATCAGGCTCTCGAACAAAAGGGGATAATTACATTCAGTTAAGGACTTCGTTATTTCATTCTCGTTATTTATTGCTATTTATTTATATCTGCACTTGCACAGTTGGCTTTGTTGTTGTCTTGATACTTTAAACAGTTTTGTGCTTAGAACGCTTTACAGCATCAACAAAGATTCATTCAAAGAATATTTAGACCTCAAAATTAGATCACACTGAACTCAGTCATTAAGGTGTAAAAGAAGTGCTCAGCGCCTTACCTTCATTCACCCAGCATGTTAACAATGTCCATTCTCTGTTAATGCAGAACGCCAGAGGGGAAAAAAATCTATGATCTCAGATTCTGTGAATAAGAAAATTTACATTTAAGTATATGTTTGCTTCTTCTCCTCAATTAGCTGCTTAAATGAGCTTAATGTTTTTGCTGTTGGCTATAAATGGCCACAAACAATTTACCACATATGGTAAAGAAAAAGAACTCTTAATATACTTACTATTATTTTCCAGAAATGTATCTTATCAGTATTTTCATTTAAAAAAACACAATATGGATCTTCTCAGTTTCAGATATTTTCATATAGAAATAAATTTACTAGTGAACTAATTAAATCACCACAGGAAAAAAGGGGTCAGGGTGAAGCTGAACATGAGATTGCAGATGTGCTATTCTCATTAAAGAATCCTGGAGGAGTGTCAAAAGAGCATATTATTATTTATTTTTAAATCATTTACATTTTAAAAAATAAATATGCTCCAAGATGGAATTGGCATATTATCCCCAGCATTGCAACTGGTTGTTTTAAAAATTCGACAAATAGAAGCATAAACATCAAAACCTGAGGAGATTTGATGATATTACTACAGGACGAGGTTCAGCTAAGTTGAAATGTAATTAGAGGAGTGGAGGAGTATTAATATTGAATGCCCTTCTGTTCTAATGCAGTTTCTTTTTAAATCATGGCTTCCCCACAGCAATTAGAATTACAAATGCATTAATATTTAGTGCACTTCTGATAAAGAGCATCTAACTGCATTATTTACAACTTCCTGAATAAACATGCCATTCGGATTAAAGATCTTAAGGTTCCTACTTTGAATTAATTTTAAAAACATTATATTTTGTAAATTCTCACGAACAAAAGAATAACCATTAAGTCCAACCACCCTAACACTTTCTTGGCAGCTTTAGATGAAGGTTACCATAGAAACAATATTAAGGTGCAGACAAAACCAGGTACCGTTCCAGAAACTAGTGACTAGTGGAGTGCCGCAGGGATCCGATGTTGTTCGGCATCTATATCAACAGTCTGGATAATAATGTGGTTAACTAGGTCAGCAAATTTGCGATTGACACCCAGACTGGGGGTGTAGTGAACAGCAAGGAAGACTATCAAGGCTAGGCAGTTGAAATAGTTTGTCACAGTCTGGATGGGCTGAAGGGCTTGTTTCTGTGCAGTAGTTTTCTCTGACTCTAAACTGGATTCTAAGAAATTATGTATTGGAAGCTCCTTTTAAAAATGTTCAGTAGTCTGGCCTGTACGTGAATTCTGACCCACACATGTGCTGTCTCTTTAATGCTCCCTTAAATAGCTCCTGTTTGCACTTAGTTGTCTGATAACTGCTACACTGAAAGAATAAAAATGGACATACCAATTACATTGACTGAGGCACCAAATTTAGGCAGAGGAAAGTCACTCCCAGTTTCAAAGTCTGTTATATAAACAAATAGCGACTGATGATTAAATTGTCCCAGAAAGCTGGTTAAGCAACAGGCTGACATTGTTATTCTCACTGACACATAACATACCAAACTGCTCCATCATAATCCCTATGCATGTCCTGTCCATCTGACAGGACCAACCCATCAGATGGAGGAGCAGAAGTACATAGAGACAAAATGGAGCGATCCTGGAGTCTAAACATTGACATCGGTCCCTTTGAATTCTCGAGCACCAGACCAGATACGGGCAAGAAAATCTTTTCCTGATTGACCATCGTCTGTGCTCCTCCAGATAATGTATTTTTCCTGCTCTGTGTTTGTGGCTTAGTGCCAAGAGCTGAAAATGCAACATATTAGATATTATTTGGTTTCAAATACAGTGGTTCCAGTTAATTGAGCCATTGGTTAATCATGGCAGCCGCATATTTGGGACAACTCCGAAAGAACAAAAACAAATCGAGAAGATTGCTGGTATTCCCTTTGTTTATTCGGGACACTATGCTGATTGGGACAGGAGACTTGCCAAATAGGTTCAACCTGGCTGCTAGACGCAGTTTTTTAATTAGTGTAGTTGTATGTGTTTGCGTTCAAAGAGCAGTTACTGTATACTTTTCACCGATAGTTGGCGAGAAATAAGCAGTAAGACAAATCAGGACTGTTTTGCACACTGTCGTTTTAAGCACTGAGGCTTGGAGGTGCCTGAAATAGCCAGGAATGAAAATGAAACAGTTTCACTATTTTAACAAGTTAGGAACTACGAAGAATTTGAAGGCATCGACAATCATCTTGAATGTTTCCTTTGTTCCCCACAGGACACTCAGCTCTCACCTGCGGTACCAAGTACCTGTTTGCATGCGACAGCAGTCACACCCCGGTACACCTCTTCGACAGGTGGGCTAAACCAGGTGAGAGTAACTGTCAGGTCTCATACCCTGGTGAGGTAGAGACATATCTGTCCTAGCATGCAAAGTCAGCTCTGGCACATCGGACAGATGAGATCTACAGTGAGATCCGATGGCTTGGAAGGTGGTACTGCAACACTCCGTGGAGACCGAGGAGCATGACAAGGCACCGAAGAGGTCATGGTCATCTCCTGCAACCAGGGAATACCCCAACTGAGATGTCTATACATAGCTCTGGACCCGGGCTTCTGAGGTCAACAGTGGAAATACCCCAGTTTAATAGCTTTTCCACTTAAAAAAAACTCTCCCGCACAGGTTTCCTGTCATTGTCAGATATGACCAATAACCACCAGTAGGTAGTGTTATAATTTATTCTGTATTCCACTTACATGCATAATTTGTTACTCAGTTAAATAATACTTTTTGTTTTTATACCCTTTAAACTATTTCCTTAAAACTTCGGCTATTTGGAACAGCCACTTAATTGGGCCAGAATTTATTAGTCCAAATGTGTGTTCAGAATCCACACGCTCTTAAAGTTTTACTAACCAGCTGGTGCAGTTCAGAACTGTATTCTTGTGGGTGCTATTTGATCCTTTATGAGCTCTTTCTAGCACTAGTGAAAAGGTCCTGTGGATAATCATTTTTCCTGGTGTCTAATCACTACTAAAGTTATTTTTGTTCTTTCAATCCCTCTATCTTTTTTGTAAGTTTAAATATGTTGTGCCTTTCCGCACCTTGTGGCACATTGGGTGGCAACCTTGCTGTTTTTGTCTGCTTTTTACGAGGTCAGGTTGCTAGCTCGGCACTCAACTCCCAGCACAGATGGAAAGCATGCAAGGAGCCGGCTCGAAGTCCGGTGTGGATGCCACGACACTACCAGCTGGCTAGTAGCTTAAATGTGCTATATCCTAAAATGTTCCCATTCAAGAAAGGACATTGATCTGAAAAGTTAACTGTTTATTTCCCTCTTCATAGATGTTAACTGAACTGCTGAGGTATCTCCAAGATTTTCTATTTTTATTCTAAAAATCAAAACTATTTAACTATATTTATGCCTACCTCTTTAATTTCTTTCCATTGTTCTCTCCAGATTGCATCATAACCCTAATTTCAAATGTCACTCAATTATTAGCACTCCAGCACCTGATTAAAAAGGATCTATCGAAGCCATCAAAAATCCAGGTGAATACAACTGCACTCTTCTTCTGCATAAGATGTACAACATAATAAAATGCTACATCATTCAATGTGCTATTTTTTAGTTAGGGTATTACATCTGAGGCCCTCTTTAGGCGTAAAAGATCCCACTGCACTATTCAAAAGAAGAGCAGGTCCAATTCCCCGTTGTCTTAGCCAATTAATGTAAGATCCAGTGTATAAGCCATTCTTCTTTTAGGGATTTCAATTTTCAGAAAACACATTTCTTGGAAAATCCTCCCGTCTAATGCTGTGGTGTTGGCTGAGCTTGGCGATTAGGTTGCAGCTGTCTCATCACCAGTCAAGTGACATCCTCAGTGTGCTGTTGTTGGTGTTTCTCTCGGGGTTTGCTTGCGTTTATATAGGGCCTCATTCACTTGCCTCTGTCCTGATTTGCTACCCCTCCAGTTGGCCTTTGAATTCTATTGGCTTGCATTTCTTTGCCTCTTAGGAGTCTGTAGATGGCACCTATTTCAATATGTTTGTTTGTAAAGTTATCTGGATAGAACAACGCTTCAAAAAATTATCGTGCCTGCTTCATGTTTGCCCATGTGAGAATCTCTGTGGTGTCCTTCTTGGTCTTCATGTACTGAGATCAATGACAGTGGATCATGACCCTGTACTGCCCATTTGTATTCCCATAAATGAGTTGAGAGTTTATGTCCTGTTTGGCCGACGTAGTTTTTGTTGAAGTCTCCACAGGAGATCCTGTACACCACACTGCTTTTGTCAAAGGTTAACTGAAGGGGTAGCCAATCAGGAGCGAGACAAGCCAACGGGGGGCCTCTATAAACATGAGCATTCCCAGAGAGAAACACCAACAACTGTGCGCTGAAGGTGTTAACTCGACTGCTGATGAAATGTCATGGGTTTATGTTAGAGCATTTTATTGGTGAACTGTTCTGGTCACTCTTTTCTTTCTTGTCGACTGCTCGAGACAACAAGTCAGCAGCAAACTTATTTTCCCAGTATGTAGATCATCTTCACATCATACTTCTGCATGGTTGTCACCTCCCTTCCACTATCAACGTGCGCTGTATCCTCATGGGGCAGTCATTCGGTGGTTTGGACATAATTCAGACCAGTGGTTTATGGTCTGTGTCCACTGCAAAAACTTGTCCATAGATGTACTGATGGAACCTTCCGCGCGCATATGTGCTGGCGAGAATCTCTTTCTCTATCTGTGCATAGTTGGCTTCTGCACTTGTTAAAGTCTTGATGCCAAGGTCACAGGTTGCCATGCGTCATCATGCTGCTGCAGTAGTACTGCTCAAGGCCATGCCGGGACGCATGAGCCAAGATCGTCGACGCCTTTCTGGATCATATCGGCACCGGCTCTTCAGTTAGGTCCTGATGAAGGGTCTCAGCCCAAAACGTCAACTGTGCTTCTTCCTATGGATGCTGACTGGCCTGCTGCGTTCCACCAGCATTTTGTGTGTGTTGCTTGCATTTCCAGCATCTGCAGATTTCCTCGTGTTTGCTCTTCAGTTAGGATTCATTTCAGCCTCTGGAAATACTCTTTCTTGCTCGTGAGACCAAATCCATTCATTTTACTGCTCAAGGAGTGACCCAAGTGGTGCTGACACAGTGAACTATCCCCAAGAAACGTCTCATCTCCTCTTTGTCTTGGGGCCTCTCCATGTTTTCAATGGCTGACATCTTTCTTTGGGGTGAGGCTTCACTTCCTCTTCAGATATGACATCTCCTGTGAAGATCAGTATCTTAACACCAAACTCACATTTCTCTTGATTTAATTTCAAATTGAAACTCTGTGTCATGTCAGCACTTGTCTCAGTTATGCATCATGTTCATCCTTGGTGGACCCCCAGACCACCAAGTCATCCATCATAGTCTCAACACCAGGTATGCTGTCGAAGATCATGAGGATGATTTTATGGTAGTGCAGACAGAATCCCATATGGTAGCCAAAGAAAGCAATATTTTCCCTGTGGTGTGTTAAAAGTACACAGTCTCGAACTTGCCTCATCAAGTTTCATCTGCCAAAACCCAGATGACCCGTTGAGCTTGCTAAGCCACTTGGTACTTGCAAACTGGGACATGATCTCCTCCCATGTTGGTAATTTAAAATACCCTCTCTTGATGGCTTTATTGAGCTCTCTTGGGTCTAGACATATCCACAATGCTCCATTTTTTTTTTTGCACAGTTAGTGAGCCCACTCAATCTGTTGGTTCTTCAATTTTCTGTATGACATTCACCCATTCTTCACGGTGCTAGTTCTTGTTTAAGTTTGTCTCTAAGTGGAACTTTCCTGCATGCATGGTCAACAGGAGCCACTATCTCATCTATTTGAAATTTGTGTACACCAGGTAAGCATTTGAGCCCCTCAAAGTCGTCTGCGTACTCTTCCATAAGTTACTGGGTGGTCATCTTTGGTGGTGAAGACACTATGAGAACTCTTTCCACCAGTTTGAGCTATTCACATGCACTCAGACCTAATATTGGCTTTATTCTCTTTTCTACAATCAGTAGCTGTGCCTTTAGGTACTGCCTCTTGTGCACGAAGGTCACCATACAGCCCCCATTTACTTGAACATTCTCTCCAGCATAGCCTGTCACTTTTAACTTCACAGTGAGAATCTTGTAATCATCCATGGATTGACCTGGGCTCCGGTGTCAAGCTTGGATGGAATTGCTTTCTCATTCACAGCCAGTGGAATGACCCATTCTGTTTTACCAGCACCAGCAGTCTGCAGAGAATCCACAAAGAATTCCTCTATTTCCTCATCAACCATGTGCACCTTTCTCTTGGTCGGGCACCGTTGCAGCACTTTGCAAAATGATTCTTCTTCCCATAACTATTGCAGGACTTTCTGTAAGCACAACACGTCTTTGGAATATGCCTACATTTTCTGTTTGGACCTTCCTCTTTGATTTGGGAAACACCTTGTACACCGCTCCTCTGTTTTCACAGCATGCACTGTTGTGTCTGCTCTGTGCAGCTCCTTAGCTTGTGCTCGTGGGGTCTCTGCTGCCCTACACATAGTCACAGCCTTTTCCAGAGTCAAATCTTTTTCACGCAGCAGTCTTTCACTGAATCCATTACCTGGAATTCCACAAACTATTCTGGCTCTAACTGGTGAGTTTCTCAAACCTCCAACTTCACAGGACTTACTCAGAGTGTAAAGTTCAGCTGAACCTTGGTTGAAGCTAACACCTGGTTTCTGGTCACAGGAAAAAAAAACTTCTCTCTCTCAAACATGGTGTCTTTACTTGGGACAAAATACTTCTCAAATTTTGTCATCAGAGTGACCAACATAAAAGCTGCCTTATAATTTTGAAAGCTGTTATTGATATCCACAGCATCTTTGCTAATTACATGCCGAAAAATTTGGTCCCTCCTGCTCTACTAGCAGCTAAATGGATCACTGTTTGAAGTGTTTTCGGTTATCAGTTAGAATGCTGATAAACTGCATAGGTGCGGGAGGACTTAGATTATCCACAAAGGGAACTTTCGCCCTCTCACCTGAACCTGTCTTGGTGAATCCGGAGACCACTGAACTTCGTAACAGTGTGCCCTCTCACCTCACCGGCCAGCTTCTCTCCGTCGTAACTGGTGTCCGACCTCACTTGCTGCTGGCACCTTTCGTACTCACGCACTCCCTTTCTCATTTGTGCACGGTATTCATTTACTCTCCATGTTCAGACCTCACGCTATCTTCTGACACCATGTTATGCTTGCACTTAATAAAGAGAAACTTGGCTTGGGTTCACATTAGAACATTTTATTACTGAACTGCTCTGTTCTATCAGGAGATGGTGGAAGGGAGGTGACAATCATGTCAACATAGGCCTGCATTAACTTCTTGGTTGCTTTTCTTTCTTGATGACTGCTCAAGCAAACATAATTTCCCGGTGCGTAGATCACGGATCACCCATGGGCAAGATGTAGCACCTGCTTAGCACTCCCCCCCCCCCCCCACCACTTCCCGATCAGGGTCACACGGAGCCATGGGAGCAGGTGGTGGATGGTCGTATGAGTCGCTGGTGCATATCACAAATCCTGGTTATGCAACCACTGATGCCAGGCAGACAGTCTCTAAGAAGTATTGATCATGAACGGGGTCACCCATCTAGTGCAGACACTGCCCGGAAGAAGGCAATGGAAAACCACCTCTGTAGAAAACTTTGCCAAGAGCAATCATAGTTGTGGAAAGAGCAACAGCATAAAGGGGGTCTTCCCTCCCCTGCAGGCAACGATTCCTCGCTCAGTTGACAGATTAAAGGCAGATGAAAGACCATGATCTCCCACATCATATGACAGAGCGCATAATGATGATAATTAAATTTAAAGCCCTCTTTAGCCATAAAAGATCCCACTGCACTTTTCAAAAGAAGAGATCACACTCCCCATTGCCTTAGCCAATAATTTAAGATTTAATGTATAGGCCATTCTTTTCTTTTCTTTTTTTTTAATATAATTTTTATTGAGTTTTCAAAAATACATGAAAAGATAATATCTACCTTCCCCCCTCCCCTTAACCCTCCCCTCCCCATATAAAGTCCTACTTAAAAAGAAAAAAAGAAAAAAAAAAGAAGAGCCGCCTGGGTGTTGGAAGGTTTCCACATGCTCCATGGAGTTCAAAATAAAATTGGTATACTTATTCGTTACTTTCCCCAACGGACCAAGATCTTTATCGGAGCACTTAACTATGCCATCCTATCTTTTGTAAATAAGGGCACCAAATATTCAAAAATGTTACATATTTATCTCTTAAATTATAAGTAATTTATTTTTTGTGGTTTAATATATAATTGGTGTAAAAAGTTATATTATACTAATCTAAGTCGAACATTTATTGTGTTTGTCATACTGTCAAGGCACAGTCTTGACCAATTTGTTTCATCAATATTAATATTCAGATCTGTTTCCCATTCTTGTTTTGACTTAAAAATTGCTACTCCCCACTACAACAACACTACCCACCCAATCTCTCTTTAATTTCTGATATTCTGTTTCTGTTAAATGTGTTTCCTGTAAAAAGGCTGAATCTATCTCCATTTTCTTAATATGTGTTAAGATTCTTTTTCTTTTCACTAGTCCATTAAGCCCATTAACATTAAAACTCAAAAAATTCAATAAATTAGTCATTATTTTTAACAAAGTTACTCCAATCTAAAACATTACTTAACTTCTCAACTCTCATAGTTCCTTGGGGAATCTCTTTGAACTTCACCATGTTGCTATACGTTCCCCCCCACAATCATCCAGGCAAAAAGAAAAAAGATAGATGAGATATAAAAAAAAAGAAAAAACAAAATACCCCCCCATTAATGTTGTGAATGAAAGGATACACAACACTACCCCCCTCCATTTTGCGGGTCATGGCTAGAGCCACGCTTGCACACATGATTAGCGTAGCAACTGATCAGTGCTTCTTCCAGCTCCCCCGCAACAAAAAAAATTATATATATATAAAAAAATTAATGTTACTATTCCCAACCAGTATTCCTCAAATTTTAACCTTACTTCCCCTCCCTCATATAATTAGTAATATATTTATATATTCATCCGCCTTCAAAAATCCAACAAGTCCATTCTTTGACCCAGTCTTCTTCTTCAATCCATCTCGCTCCCCTGGTTTTGTTCTTGTACCTGGTGAATATTCAGAGAGTCTTGCATAAACTGCTCTGCTTTCCGGTAATCATCAAAAAATCTTTTTTCTCCACCAGTCAAAAAAATCTTCAAGGTTGCAGGGTAACGCAATATAAAATGATAACCGTGATCCCATGGGATTTTTTTCACTGGATTAAATTTCTTCCTTCTCTTCAAAAGTTCATAACTTATGTCAGGATAGAAAAAAATTTTGTTCCCTTGGATCATCAATGGCCCTTTTCTATTCTTGGCAGCTTGGGCAGCTGCTTGTAGAATCCTTTCCTTGTCTTGAAATCTTAAAAATTTTATTAAAATTGCTCGTGGATATTGGTCATCTTGTGGTTTTGGTCTTAGAGCTCTATGTGCCCGCTCAATTTCAATTAATCGGCCCTCCTCTTTCACTTGCAAAACTTCCGGGATCCATCTTTGAAAAAATTTTATTGGATTTCCTCCCTCCATACCTTCTTTAAGACCAACAATTTTAATATTATTACGTCTACTAAAATTTTCCAACATGTCCACTTTCTCCAAGAGTCGATTTCTTTCCGTGTTCCAGACAAGCAAATCATTTTCTGTTTTTTCCACTCTATCATTAATATGCTCCATTTTTCTTTCCATCTCCTGAAGCTTCTTATCCATTTTATCCTGTCTTTTCATAGCTTTATTATAGCACATCTTCATGTCTCTGAGCTCTGCTCTTACTTTTCTTACTTCAGCCGTTAATTGCAATAAAGCCTCTCTTATGTCTCCATCATCTCCTTTAGTTCCAATCCCTTCCAGTTCTTCCTCCTCTTCTTCATCTGTATTCTCTGCGGTATCCGATTCTGACTCTGAGTCACTTTCAGTTGCAGTGGCTGTCGGTTCTTGTAGTTTGAGTTGTATCGATTTGCGCATGCGTTCTTCTTTGCGCATGCGCATTTCCGGCACCTTCTTCCGAGAGACTGCTGCCGCCGCCATTGCTCCCTGTTCTCCGGCAGAGATAGAACACATCTCCTCCAAAAGAGATCTAACCTGAGTCCGAGAGGCTCCATCACTGCAGTAGGCCCTTTTTTCTTCCCTTCTCGCGGTGGCTTCGCAACAACAGACTTCTTCTGTTGCGGATTAGGAGGCATATCGTAAAGTAGTCTTGCAAAGTTATAAATAGTTTTCGGAAAGTATTTATTAACTTTGTTTTGTTTAAACGGTACTTTGCTAATTTTTTACGGGAGAGCTGGATTTACACGTCTCAATCCCACGCTATCACGTGACACCCCCGGCCATTCTTTTCTTGAAAAATCCTCCCATCTTTTCACAAACTATTCTCTCTATCCATCTGAATGAGAGCTGCTTGCTTTGGCAAACAATACACAGTATGTAAATACAGAAATGCTGCAAGAACTCAGCCAGTCAGGCAACATCTGGGGGAAGAGAAATCAGTCATCATTTCTGGTCAACGAACTTTCTTTTGAGTTTCAGATTCTCGCATCTGCAGTTTTATTTGCTTTCCAAAATATGGGAAAACCTGACATCCATAATGCAAAATCTGAAAATCTGCAAAGCAAATCTTGAAACTTCACCCCTATCTGCAGTCTGTGGACCGAGTGGGTAAGTTAAACATTGGCCACCCAAACAGGGAGAGGAGATGGGCTCTAACAGCAGAATGGGCAGTACAACAATGAGAGTCAAAGGAACAGTCCAATGGTTTGGGAGATTAGTTTAGGCAGCAAGAGTAGAGAAGTCAGCCTGAGAGTGTGAGTGAAGAGGCCCACCTTTCGCCTGAAGAACTCATACCAGCAGCCAGAGTGAAGAGGGCAACCCCGCATGTAAGAGATGCCAATCAGTGAATGGGAATATGGAGTCCAGAACCATATGCAGGAGAGACAAATCTGAAGAGTGGAAGAGGTCAAAGTCACAGGAGTGGAGAGGGCAGTCCAGCAGCAGAAGGAGAGGCTGTTGTGGCAGCAAATGTGCAGGAAGTCTGAGCAAATGTCCAAGGAAACATGATGAACTAAATGTGACCAAGCTGAAGTCATTACTCACATTTTGGTACGACTGAACTGTACTAGATGGAAGTCACTCTGGTGTATCTGTTGCTTTACACTCATTGCTGTGTTGTTACCATTTATTCTGTTTTCCCTCTGAGTTTCACACAAGCAAGGAATTTCATTGCACCCTGGGGTGTATGACAATACCTGCGAGTTTCACATGAGCAAGGAATCTTATTGCACTCTGGCGTATGATGACAATAAACCATTCTGAATCTGAATCCAACTCTGAAGAATCAACCCCTTTGTGGGCCTTTCAATAAACACTCTTAGAAAATCAATTAACATACCAGATTCTACAATATCCTTCAATCAACATTACAAGAAAACAATAATTTTAGTTATTATTTTGTTGATGTTCTGGAGGAATTGATAATAAATGTTCAACTTGCAATTCAAGTCTGTTATGGGAACAGGAAAAAAGCTATAGCCTACTCATCCATTGGAAGAACCCAGGGTCTAGTGGATAAAAAAAAACTTAAATAATGAAATTACTTGGCTTTGAAACAAGGATGTAAAATGATCTTTGATTAACACTTTTTGATAAAAAATTAAGTTTCAGTTTACAGAAAACTTCTTTCAATATTAAAGCCATTACCAATAAAGGCCAAATGCAGCTCTCCATAGAAGATATTATTCTTAGAACTCTGATCAGGCGAGTATGACCTTCCAATCGCTTGTCAATTGTTAAAATTGCAAAACCAACAGAGTGTTGCATACCTCGAAACAGTCAAATGATCTTTCACTCTGGATCTCTAGCCTTTCTTTTTAAATCTTTTTATTAATTTTTCAAAATTATAAACTCAATAACAAAGTTGGTACAAAGAGATTGGAAAAATGTTCATCAGTATATATAAAATGAATTTTAAGTAACATAGATATAAAAGACTTCCAAATTCATAATGAGATTAAACATTAAAAGGAAAAAATATATAAACAAAAAAAACCCGAAAAGAAAAAGAGGGAAAAAAAACCCCAAGAAAAAAGTAAAACAGGGCTAGACCAACAGCTTGTATCAGACACATTCAATAATGTCGTTAACTTCACTCCTCTCATCATATAATTTAAGTTTAGAAAAGAGATTCGGAAAGGTCAGATTACATCATATGAAAATGTTGCATAAAAGGTTTTCAAGTTTCTTCAAATTTAACCGAAGGGTCAAAAATATCACTTCTAATTTTTTCTAAATTTAGACTTAATATGGTTTGAGAAAACCATTGGAATGTAGTTGGAGGATTAGTTTCCTTCCAGTTCAACAAAATAGATCTTCTCGCCATTAAAGTAACAAAAGCTATCATTTGACGGGCTGAAGACAACAAAGATCTATGTTCTACCATTGGCAATCCAAAGATTGCCGTAATAGGATGGGGTTTTAAATCGAAGCATCGAACTGTTGAAATAATATCAAAAATGTCTTTCCAATATTTTTCCAAAAGAGGACAGGACCAAAACATATGAGTTAAAGAAGCCACTTCAGAGTGACATCTATCACAAGTAGGGTTTATATGGGACTAAAAGTGAGCTACTTTATCTTTGGCCATACGAGCTCTGTGTACTACTTTAAATTGTATTAATATATGTTTAGCACATATAGAAGAAGTACTAACTATTTGAAATTTTTTTCCCATTTCTCTATAGGTAGGGAAAGTTAAAGTTCCCTTTCCCATTCATTTTTGATTTTATCAGATATATCTGGCTGTAATTTCATAATTATATCATAAATTATTGCTATTAATCCCTTCTGCAAAGGATTAAAACTTAAAATTTTATCAAAAATGCCAGAAGGATTTGAAGTCGGAAAGGTAGGCAACGTAGTATTTAAAAAATTTCTTACTTGTAGGTATCTAAAAAAAATGGGACCTAGGCAAATCAAATTTCTCAGATAACTGCTCAAAAGACATAAAGCAGTTATCCAGAAATTGATCACGAAAATATATTATACCTTTCGTTTTCCATACCAAAAAGGCTTGGTCCATTACCAAGGGTTGGAAAAAAAATTAGATATAATAGGGTTTGATAACATAAGTTCATTCAGGCCAAAAAATTTACGAAATTGAAACCATATTCACAATGTATGTTTAACTATAGGGTTGAAAATTTGTTTATTCAATTTAGATAGTGCAAAAGGCAGTGAAGTTCCTAAAATGGAAGCTAAAGAAAACCCTTGTACAGAATGGCCTTCAAGGCTTACCCAATATGGGCTTGGAGTTATATTCCAATCTTGTGTCCAAAATATTAAGTATCGGATATTAATTGCCCAGTAGTAAAATCTTAGGACAGGCAATGCCAAACCATCCTCTTTCTTAGATTTCTGTAAGTATTTTTTACTTAATCTGGGATTTCTATTTTGCCATATATAATAAGGAAATTTTAGAGTCAACAGTATCAAAAAAAGATTTAGGAATAAAAATCGGTATCGCTTGAAATAAATATAAAAATTTGGGTAAGATAATCTCTAGCCTTAAAGCCCATTTTAAAGAAATTTAATAGTGTACATTGTTGAGGAAATTCTGATTGTTTCAACTAAATTTACTTTTACATAAGTATTGCTGCAATAAAATATGTACAGTGGTGCTAGAAAGTTTTGTGAGCCCTTTAGAATTTTCTCTATTTCTGCATAAATATGATCTAAAATATGATCAGATCTTCACACAAGTCCTAGAACTAGATAGGGAATCCAATTAAATAAACAACATAAAAACTTCATACTTGTTCATTTACTTATTGAGAAAAAATGATCCAATATTACATGTATTTATTGGCAGAAGTATGTGAACCTTTGCATCTATAACTGATGTGACCCTCTTGTACAGCAGTAACTTCAAGCAAACATTTCCGGTAACTGTAGATCAGTTCTGCACATCGGCTTGGAGGAATTTTAGACCATTCCTCCATACAAAACTGTCCCATTCCATCAATATTTCTGGGCTACCTTGAATGAACAGCTCTTTGCAGGTCATGCCACAGCATCTTAATTGGGTTAAGGTCTGGACTCTGACTTGGCCTTTCCAAAACAAAAAAAAAAAAAATTCTGTTGTTGATTTGCTCTTGTGTTTCAGATCATTATTTTTTGCATTATCCAACTTCTATTTAGCTTCAGGTGACGGACCACTACCCCGACATTCTCCTGTAAAATCTCTTGATAAAATAATCCCTCAACGATTGCAAGCTGTCCGGGCCCTGAGGCCAAAGCAGCCCCAAACATGATGCTCCTTCCATCATGCTTCACAGTTGGGATGAGGTTTTGGTGTTGGTGTGCAGTGCCCTCTGTCCTCCAAACATAGCAGTATGCATTTTTGCCAAAAAAGTTCAATTTTTGTCTCATCTGTCCACAGAATATTGTCCCAGGAGCATTGCAGAACATCCAGGTGGTCTTTGCAAACTTGAGACACACAATTTTTTTTTTGGAGAGCAGTGGTTTCCTTCGTGTTGTCCTCCCATGAGCACCATTCTTGTTCAGTGTTTTTCTTATAGTGGACACATGAACAGAGACTTTAGCAAGTTCTAGAGATCTCTGCAGGTTTTTTGCTGTTACCTTGGGTTCTTTTTCACTTCCTTCAGCATTGCACATTGGTGCTCTTGGTGATCTTTGCAGGCCACCCACTCCCAGTGAGAGTAGCAACAGTACTAAATTTCCTCCTTTTGGAGACAATTTCTCCTACTGTGGACTGATGAGCACTCGGGTCTTTAGAAATGGTTTTGTAGCCTTTTCCAGTTTCATGTATCTCTACAATTCTTCTTCCAAGGTTCTCTGAAAGTCGTTTTGACCGAGACATGGTGCACATAAAGGGATCTTCCTGCAGAAGCACAGGCTCTATTAAGTAACTTGACTTAGTGCATCTTTTCTAGAGGGCAAGGGCACCTCTACAATCCACACCTCTCATTGATTGGAACACCAGACTCCAAATAGCTTTTGCAGAAGGCATTATCCCAGAGGTTCACATACTTTTTTGAACCTAGACTGTGATTACTTAAACGATGTACTCAGTAATGATGAGAAGAAGTACAATTGTTTGTGTGTTCTTAGTTTAGGCAGATTGGGTTTGTCTATTATTGTGACTTAGATAAAGATCAAACCACATTTTATGATTAGTTAATCCAGAAAACCAGGTAATTGCAAGAGGTTCACAAACTTTTTCTTTCAGCTGTTGATTTGCATCTCTCCAGGCTGTGGAATTTATTGGTGGTTAGAACTTGTGAAAACACCCATAAAGAAAAATAACTGGTGTAATATCCTGTAAGCCGCTCTATTAATTTACTTGCACATGATCTAAAACTTTATTTGTCAATTTGCATTCATACTTCTCAGCACAGTTAGTAAAACTGTCTGGAATTGGGTGTGACTAATCATCAGTTTCTCACACGAGCAGCTGGACTCCCAGGGTGAGGGTGTGATAAATATAACATATTTTAAATTCAGTGCTCAATATCAAACTGAACAGTGAGGGGGTGGAAGTGCAGAAAATATTCCCTAAATAGCGCATAACAAAATGTTATGGAACCTCTCCCCTCTGAGGAACTATGTACATGAGATATTTGGTTGCATCCAAACCTTGCCTGTTCAATACAAATTAAGTCCAAAGCCTAATTTCAAACTTCAAATTCAAGTTCAGTTTATTGTCATTCGACTATACACATGTATACCATCAAACAGAACAACATTCCACCGGGCCAAGGTGCACAATACAGTACGTATAACTCACACACATAACAAGTTTGGTGGTGTTCTGTATAGTGTACAATTTTGTCATAGTTTACAATGGGAATTAGACAGAATGCATAGCTGAGCAGAGAAGTGGCGGATGGGGTTCAATCTGGAAGAGTGTGAAGTGATACACTTTGGAAGATCATAGTTGAAGATAGAATACAAAGTTAATGATAGGATTCTTAACAGTAGATTGGAACAGAGGGATCTTGAGGTCCAAGTGCATAGATTCATCAAAGTTACCATGCGAGGTCCAAGTGCATAGATTCATCAAAGTTACCATGCAAGTTGATAGCATTACTAAGAAGCTATATGGTGCGTTGGCCTTCATTAGTTAGGGGATTGAGTTCAAGAGCTGCAAGATAATGTTTCAGCTCTATAAGACTCTAGTTAGAGCACACTTCAATTGTGTTCAGTTCTAGTTGCTCATTATAGGAATGATGTGGAAATTTTACATACGGTGGAGAGGAGATCTGCCAAAATGCTGCCTGGATTGAGAGCTTGTCTTATAAGGGAAAGTTGAGCCAACTAGGAATTTCCTCTTTGGAGTGAATGAGGAAGAAAGTGACTTGATAACAGTGCATAAGATGATAAGAGGCATGGACAGAGTGGATAGCCACCATCTTTTCCCCATAGTGGGAATGCTTTATACTTTATTGTCGCCAAACAATTGATACTAGAACGTACAATCATCACAGTGATATTTGATTCTGCGTTTCCCACTCCCTGGATTACAAATCAATAGTAAATATTAAAAATTTAAATTATAAATCATAAATAGAAAATAGAAAAATGGAAAGTAAGGTAGTGCAAAAAAACCGAGAGGCAGGTCCGGATATTTGGAGAGTACGGCCCAGATCCGGGTCAGGATCCATTCAGCAGTGTTATCACAGTTGGAAGGAAGCTGTTCCCAAATCTGGCCGTATGAGTCTTCAAGCTCCTGAGCCTTCTCCCAGAGAGAAGAGGGACAAAAAGTGCGTTGGCTGGGTGGGTCATGTCCTTGATTATCCTGGCAGCACTGCTCCGACAGCGTGCGGTGTAAAGTGAATCCAAGGACGGAAGATTCGTTTGTGTGATGGAATGGCTAATTATAATGGCATTCTTTTGAGGTGAGTGGAGGAGGGTGTAGGAGAGATGCCATAGGTTGTTTCTTTTTTACACAGAGAGCAGGTAAGTGTCTGGAATGTGCTGCAGGGGATAGTGGTAAAGGCTGATACATTAGGGACGTATAAGAAACTTTTAGATGGACGCATGGATGGGATAACCCCATGGGGCTCTGTTGGAAAGAATGGCTAGATAGATTGTAGAGTAGGTCAAAAGGTTGGCACAACGTTGTGGGCAGTAGGGCTCATACTGTGCTGTACTGTTCTATGCTTTAAAAGGCGAGAAAAACCCTGGATGCTCTTGACCACAAAATCCAGACCAACATCACTTATTTAATGTTAAAAGACAATGAAATTACTCCAGTTTATATTCTAATCCAATTATATTCTAATCCAATAGATCACAAACAAGAGAAAAATCTGCAGAAGATGGAAAACCGAGCAACACACACAAAATGCTGGAGGAACTCAACAGGCCAGGCAGCAACTATGGAAAAAAGTACAGTCAACGTTTCGGCCAGAAATGTCCACTATACTTTTTTCCATAGATGCTGCCTGGCCTGCGGAGTTTCTCCAGCATTTTGTGTTGTGAGAGATTGATAGATTTTAGATATTAAGAGAATCGAGGAATATGGGGTTAGTATGGAAGGTAGTGTGGAGGTAACAGATCGGCCATGATTTTATTGAATGGTGGAGTAAACACTAGGGGGCCAAATAGCCTATTTCTGCTTCAGTTTCTTAGGTTTTTAATTTATCTAGTAAGAATCAGCACTAAGTAGAATCTCATAAATAAATATCACAGAAACATTGACCCATCCAATATATACACAGTGGTAACCAGGTTACCTTGTCCTGCCTAAAAATGATACAGTACCCTTGCAGAGATAGGAAACCGGACAACTGCATGGGCCAATGAGTTTTAAAGCAATCTGGGAAAATGGTTTCTGAAAATGGACTGCACAAGACTGCACTTTATATGAACTTAAACACTCATGCCTGAATGAAATGTAGACAATGATTATTAGGCAGGATGAATAGCTTAAGCTTGCCTCTCCCCAGTAACCCTGTGTATTCCCCATTTCTGACTGAATCAGAAACTATAAATTTTGTTAAGACACCAATCCTGTTGAATGTTATACATTTTTTTGTGAAACCATATAGTCTCACTCTCAGACCAAAGCATACCTGACTGGGAGCACTTGGTGAACAGAGGTACATTACATGAGCCATCTAAGTGCTAGGTAAAGAACCAATGTTTCCTCTAATTTGTAATGACCAGTGTGCACTAAAATCTAGTGCTATGCAATTTTTTGCCCAGTGACAACATGTGCACACTGAATAATTTCTTCAATAAAAGATAAATAAGCCAGTTCCAAAATCTGCAGACAAATCATTGCAAACTCCACATTATCAACACTGTCCGCATCAGTAACCGGAAAAGGAAATGTGAATGTGTACAATCATGAAATATACTTAACATGCCAATGAGGTAGTGGGTGACAACCTTTTTTGTGCCATTTAATAGACAATAGGTGCAGGAGTAGGCCATTCGGCCCTTCGAGCCAGCACTGCCATTCACTGTGACCATGGCTGATCATCCACAATCAGTACCCCGTTCCTGCCTTCTCCCCATATCCCTTGACTCCACTATCATTAAGAGCTATATCTAACTCTTTCTTGAAAGCATCCAGAGAATTGGCCTCCACTGCCTTCTGAGGCAGAGCATTCCACAGATCCACAACTCTCTGGGTGAAAAAGTTTTTCCTCAACTCCGCTCTAAATGGCCTACCCCTTATTCTCAAATTGTGGCCATTGGTTCTGGACTCCCCCAACACTGGAAACATGTTTCCTGCCTCTAGCATGTCCAATCCCTTAATAATCTTATATGTTTCAATCAGATCAGTTTAAGTTTCTTTGTGCACTGGTCACAAAAGATGTGTGCCCATGCACTGGGGCACACCTTACAGGGAACATTGAAAACAACCACATTTCATTATCACGCTTTTCCCTTTACATAACTTGAGATGGAGATCCCTAGCCTTTCTTGCTCTGTAAACAGATCAACTTTATCCTTGCTGCATTCAAAATCATAGTGAAAAATATATTTATAATATTTATAAATATGTTAGGTTTAGACTTCGTCTTGTTGGTATAGATTTTAGACCAAGACATAGCCTCTCAGGATGGATAACTAAATATCTGAAATTAAAAAGTTTAGTTGATGATGCTTAATTATTATTTTGGTTGGAGAAATCTATGAAGGGAGCACATCAAAGGAATTCGATAGACCAATATGCAAATATTGCTTTCATGATGTTTTTATACTTAGATTTTATACTTTGTAAAGCTAAATCAAAAACACTTCAACACCTTATTTAAATGTACAGCTTACATTATTTTTTCTATGATAGGCGTGGTAGCATAGTGTTTAGCCAACGCTTTAAAGTATCAGCGACCTGGGTTCAATTCCTGCTGCTACCTGCAGGGAGTTTATACATTCGCCCTGTCACTGTGTGAGTTTTCTCCAGGTGCTCCAGTTTCCTCCCACAGTCCAAAGTCCTACCAGTTGGTAGAATAATTGGTCATTTGTAAATTGTCCAGTGATTAGACCAGTATTAAAGTGTGGGCACGTGGCCAAGTGGTTAAGGCATTGGACTAGTGACCTGAAGGTCGTGAGTTCGAACTCCAGCCAAGGGAACGTGTTGTGTCCTTGAGCAAGGCACTTAATCACACATTGCTCTGCGACGACACTGGTGCCAAGTTGTATGGGTCCTAATGCCCTTCCCTAGGACAACATTGGTGTCATGGAGAGAGGAGACTTGCAGCATGGGCAACTGCTGGTCTTCCATACAACCTTGCCCAGGCCTGCGCCCTGGAGAGTGAAGACTTTCCAGGCGCAGATCCATGGTCTCGCAAGATGCCTTTATTATTAAATTGGGGGGATTACTAGGTGGCGTGGCTTGAAGGGCTGGAAGGACTTATTCTGCACTGTATCTCAATAAATAAAATAAATATATTACTGCTCTCTCAATTGACACATAAACATGTTAGTTACTTTTGTATTTGGATCCCTTTTAGACATCTCCTTGACACATGCCTGAAGGATGTTCATTAATTTGACCAATTCTATACATTTCCAAACTATTACACTGTACAAATTAAAAATGAAGAAATTAGATGTATGATTTTGGAAATGGATTCAGTAATGTTATTACAGATTGAGTACCCCTTATCTAAAATTTTTTGCATGCTGACACAATGTCACAAATGGAAAATTCCACAAGGCGCTGGGAAATTTTCCAGGCGATGCACAGGTCTCAGTGCATCACAAACATTTCTGGGAAGTGACGTCACATATGTAATGAACAGTAGTTAATGAAAAATGGAAAAACACTGCATAAAGCAAAATATGAAGATCTCGATCATGTATTGAAAGAATGAATTTGTCAGCGTCAGAGTGAACAGATGCTGCTTAATGGTGTACTGATCATGAAACAAGCAAAGATCTATCAAGATGAAGTGAAATTTGAAGATAATTGTGAATATTCAGCAGGATGGTTGCAGGAATTTAAGAAAGGGCACAGCATTAACGTTTTAAAGATTTCAAAAGTTTTAAAGATAAAGCATCTGCTAATCACGAAGCAGCAGATAAATTCATTGCGAGCATCACCGCTGATGAAAATCTAACACTGGAACAAGTCTACAATGCTGATTGTTTTTATATCTTAAGACAAAGATTGCTTGCTGGTAGCACATAAATTCAGAGTTAGAAATGATGGAGATCCCAAACAATCTTATTATATATTCCAAACTTTGAAAAAATCCAAAATATGAAAAACTTCCGGCCCCAAGCATTTCAGGTAAGGGCCACTCAACCTGTTGTACTATTTGATGGACTGCTTTGTTGATGAGGCTTTAAATAGCAAGGAGAATTGCTGTATAATGGAAAATCTATAGTCAAATTAATTTATTTGTAACTACCATCCTTCTTATCTCCCGATTTGAGTTTACTAACTCTGCAGGATGATTTTTTACCTATTCCACTGCATATTCATTATCCTCAAGGGCTTCAGATGAAATATAATAATTATTATGATGTTAAAACTCACTGCCTTTTTGAAAGTGTTCTTATGTTGCTTTCCAGTTTAATTAAGTAAATGATAATAATCATAGTCAACTAGGAGTCTATGGTTTTCTAACACTGTTATGGGGCTTAAATAGCCTTATTTAAGGCTGATATAGAGCTGATATTGGATACCATCATTGAAAGCAAACAAAGCCTGCTGAGACATTGACAGATATTTCACAAATACTTTGATGAATGCAGGAACCAATTCAAGATTGTTTAATATCATTTCCTGCACTGCAAGTGTAAAGGAGAATGAAATATTGTTACTCCAGATCAGAGACACAATAAATGTAATTACATATATAGCCTATATACAAAGATTAATTGTATGTCCATAAATTGATGCTGGGCTGTATATCAGGAGACTGGTGGGAGATAATAGAGTTGTTGATCAGCCTTACTGTTCAGGGAAAGCAATTGTTTTGAGCCTGGGGTGGTCCTGGCATGAATGTTATGTAGCCTCCTCCCCGATGGGAGTGGGGCAAACAGTCCATGAACTGTTTGGGATCCTTCATTATGTTACTGGCCCTTTTCCAGCACTTTCTGTATGTATGTCCTTGATGGTGGGTAGACTGGTGCCAGTGATGCATTGGGCATTTTCGACTACCAGTTGTAGAGCTTTCCTGCCTGCCGCAGCGCAGTTTCTGCACCAAGCAGTGACGCAGCTTGTCGGGATACTCTCTACCGCACACCTGTAGAATGACGCGAGTATGGATGTACAAAGCCCAGCTCCCTTCAGCTTCCTCAGAAAGGAGAGGCATTGGTGAACTTTCTTGACTGAGTAGAATGTGTGTGACCATGAGAGGTTGTGTGTGATATGCACTCCCAGAAGTTTGAAACTACTATGTTGCCTATGTAAGGTTGGGGCGGGTGGTGAGTGATGCGAGGTCTCCTGAAGCTGATAACCTTCTCCTTTGTCTGTTCACATTCGGCGAACTTGACTGTGTGATTACTTGGATGTTTGGCGGTGCAAGCATGCATGAGCAGAGTATACAACAATGGACGCAGCACACAGCCCTGGGCGGGGGACACACCCGTGTTGTGGATGATGGTGAGGGAGGAGCAGTTGTGTATCCTGACTACCTGAGGTCTGTTCATTAGGAAGTCCAACACCCAGCTGCACAGCGGTGTATTTACACAGAGGAGTCAGAGTTTGTTCATCAAGGTCACCAATAAACAGGCACTAATAGATATTATATTGCAGTACCAATAAGTCATGTGCCTTCATATCACTGTTAACATTTATGGTCAACAAATAATAAATTATCCCAACAGGAATATTCCACGATCTAAAACACATAGCAAATAGACATTAAGGAATCACACATTTTCAGCTGGGAGCATCAGTCACAAAAAACCACTTTCCACAATGCACAGAACACACATTTGGAAAGGTCTAAAATCTCCCAGTTAAAGAAACGCAGAGAAATCAAATGTTATAACACCAGGCAAAATTCCAAGCTAATCGCTTGCAGAATGAAGAGCAATTGCATCCTCCTAAACCTCATATTGCACGCTTACCTCATTATTCAATTAAATTGATTGACTAAAGCCAATGAATTGCAATTAAACGCTGAAATGGAAAACAAGACCCAGATTACTGCGGCAGGCTGTGGCTAAAACAATAATAATGGGCATATTATTGAAGTCTCCAGGAGAAATATATCCAGGCATCTATAGCAACATATTAGAGATTTTATAAATGGGGTACCTTTCATTCTCGTGATCTTACTTCCCGAAAGACTAAGTCTCAACATTTATAGTAGGAACTGCCAAAATAAAATAGCAAAAATAAAATTCTTGTCAGTTTGTAATCTTAACAGAAATATATAGAGGAACCAGGTGAATAGTTAATTCTCAGCCTATAGTTTAATTTCAATTTGTAGGTGTATGGATGAATCATGCTTGAGTAGGCTCAGTGAGTCATCTCAACTAACCAGTATGAAATGAAATGAAATTAATTTATTATTTCTCCGTTAAGTCACCCCACAGATGCTAAGTGAAAAAAATATTCTTGTCAAGTCATCAAGAAAGAAGCCAGTGCACACATCATGTACAAAACGTTTTTACTTGTTACAAATCACAAACATTGCTTGCAGGAGCACTTAAGAGATATACATAAATGTAATCAGTGTTACCAAGCATTTGAGTTGCAAATCAATAATGTTTAGTTACTTAACAAAATGAGTAGCAAAGTTAAGACTACCAAGCCAGTAAATCACTGCAAATCAGCACTAACAGCTGCAGATTATTAACTAGAGCAGTGACTGGAGCCTGATATTATAAACTGGAGAGATTATGTTGACAAATACCTCAGAGAACTAACAAATTAACAGTTTTGAGTGGCTTCAATCAAATAGCTATCTTTACGTATGATTTACAGTGGTTACATGACCTAATCCTTTTGAGTGGTCTGCTTGTACTTTATCTCCTTTCTGTGCCAGAATGTAGCCAAAATGCTGTACTGTTAAGGCAGTGGATTGGGTAGAAAGGTCAAGTCAAGTCAAGCTTTTGTCATTTAACCATATATAGGTATACCATCAAACAAGTCAATGTTTTTCCAGACCAGGTGTAAAGCACAGTAGTACACATTACACACAATAACTTAGGAAAGTAAGAATTAAATCTACAAATGATTTACACATAAATAAAATGCATAAATTCAATCTTGTAGGGTGATATTGGGAATAGCTACATTCTTACTTTTCTCTGACTTAGTCTACTCACAATTAAATTTACTCTTCAATTCTGCTTACAAGAGGTCTATGTTTCTACAGTTTTGTTATTAGCCTTTGACATTCTACCCTTAAAAAGGTACATTTTACAGTGGTTGAAGATTATATTTTAGTGCAAACAGCTCCCATTTATGACTGACAATCAGAAGTTTGAAAATAAAAAAAGGATATCAGCAGTGAGAAATGATAAAAAATTACAAATAAAATTTATGACAATGCACAGCAACCACAGATCAAACACAAGACTGATTTGTACCCCAAAGTAAGATCCAAGATAACTTTTGTTCCCCATACCTAATTTCACCAGTCTACTTGTCAAGCCTAACAACTAGAGAGAAAAAATGCAATGCATAAAGACTCACTGAAGGGACAAATCTTTGAAATCTGAAAGGACTGCAGTTCTGTAATCCTGAAATTCAATGAGATGGTTTACTTCTGAAATCAGACTCATAAATAAGACCTAGCATAACTAGTAAACATGAAATCCTCATCTACCCACCTATCAAAGCCACTGAACAAGAAGCATAGACTAAAAATTTGTTACACTATCATCATGCAGCTTCCAATTAACCTGTTTTTCAAGATTTAAGAGATTGTTTAGAAAGGCCTTCAATACATCTAAGAGTATTCCCGGGCACCAGGCTTACCACAACAACTGAAAACAAGTATTAACTATTCACTTGAACCGACGAGCTATCAAGTACCTTTCACCACACTTTTTAAAAACTAAATGTAACCATTAAATTGAAAACAATACCTTTTTTAACATCCCAATACTTTTGCTTTTATTGGCACAAGCAGCTATGTCCCTGATGCTGTTGGCAAGTAAATATGAAAAGGAAAGATTACGAAGGAAGTGATCAGATGCAGTATAATGGGATTCAAAGAAATAGATTTGGTTCCTGCTGTCCACAAAAAGCTTAGGACCTGCTTACCAATTCCCAGAGAGTTTCATTATTGTCATTCATCTCCAAAGCTTATTACAGTGGTTGAAGGAGGTGGTTCATTAGTTCATTACCAATGGTAGCTTGAGACTGCCATAAATGCTGGTAGCAATCCAAAGAAAAAAAGATATGAAGGATGTGATGTGTGTAGGTACCATAACAGTGAGACAAAGTTGAAGACTTTGGGATGACAGTGGTGTTAATAGTTAGAAAGTTTAGACATGAGTATGTGATAAATTTGGAGTCAGTGAGATTGAGGGAGATAGATGTAGGTTCAGTGACGGAGATGGAGACAGACAGAGGTGGATTCAATGAGATAGGGATAAAGTATAGTGAGAGACGGAGATGGGGAAGGATTCTGTGAGAGACAGGGAGGGATAGATTCAGTGAGATGGAGAGAGATAGGAATGGATTCAGTGAGATGGAGAGATATGGATGGATTCAGTGAGGTGGAAATACAATTAGATAAAGAGATGGGGGTGGATTTAGTAAAATGAAGATACAATTACAGAGATAGAGGTGGATGAAGTGAGATGGAGATACGGTGAGATAGAGAGAAATAGGGATGGAGATGCAGTAAGGTAGGGATGGAGATACGACGATGGATTCTGCGAGATGGGAAAAGGGAGGAATATTTTCGTATTTCTGAATCCAGAGGTCAGCGGGATGGAGCCAGGAATCGGGAGCGCGCCGCGTGGTGACGTCAGGCGGTGACTGCGACCGGTGGCGGCCCTGACGACAGAAGCTCAAGTGGAGGCGGCCTGAGTGCGACTCGAGTGGCCGCCCCGCACTTCACATCGCGCCGAGTGGCTGCTGGCTCCCCTCCTTCCCATCGGAACCGCCGGTGAGTGACTGACCAGGATGCCGAGTACAGAGAGGGCCAAGCCCCGACCGATGAGCCGGCCGAGCCCGGTATGCGGGTGGCCGGAGTGGAGTGGCCAGGGCGGGGGCGGTGATGATGGGGAGGAGGGAAGCCGGTGACTGCCGCTTCGGGTGTGCGGAGCTGTCGGCGGGTAATGCCCGTAAGATGGCGGAGCGGGGTCCTGGAAGGAGCGGGGGCACCCACCGTGTCCTCGGTCCCGCAGGAGTCAGAGATGCTGGTTATCAGAGCCCATCCCTTCCTCTGGCCGCCCACTGGGCTGCGACTGAGACGGGCGGGGCCAGGATCTGGTTGAAGGTGGGTCTGGCCCGTGGGGGAATATAGGGTGGTCCCGCCGGGCCCCGTGTGTTGGGCCGCGACCTCAGCTCTGGCTACGGCGGGTTGAAGTTAGCGAGACAGAAATTTAAACTTGTACTTTCCATCCAAAAGATGTCTGGACAGCTCCGGAATGGTAGAAATTGAGCGAAAATCGTACATTGCTATTTGTAGTCTTTTTCCCCCCTCGGTACTTTGTATTCAGCAGTAATTTATATTCTTGCCAGTGACAAGGCTTGATGTGAGTGAGGCAAGAACCCCGCCTCAGTATCCCCGGAGGCCGCTCTACAGTCAGGGCGGATGCTGTATTCGGATGCCTGCTTTATGTCGTCTAAAACCTCCTATTAATCCAGAGTCGATTTGAGCCGAAATAGGGTACCGATAAATGTGATTTCAGCACGTCTCCTTACTTTTACTTTTAGAATTGATTGCATTCATAATATGGCGAATGTGCCACAAGTTTGAATTTCAGTTGGGGGAAGTACTTTACTGAAAATCGTATTGTTGTATGCTTTTTTGTGTGCAGTTTGCTTAATGTTGAAGGGTTGCCTGTTTAACATGATTTCATGTACCTACTTGTGTTTTTTTATCTCGGAGAGACTGTCACTGAAATTTGTTAGATTCAGTATTGTGGATTGAAGCCTTGATTTTTATCCTGTGGGGGAATGTGGGAACATCAGGGCGAATTCCTGTGCTTCATTAAGTCAAAATGACAGGAAGTGATTTTGGTAATCCTCTCGAGTTTTGGTTTAAATATCATCTGGTATGTTTTCTTGTGTGAAGAATGTGAAAGCAAGAAGCTGTCTTTTAGATTTATTATTGTAGATTAAACTTTTAAATTAGAATGGCAATCTTGAAAATGAAGCATGTTGAGTAAAATTTAATGTTTTGGCAAGTTGTCCTAAAAAGCACCCCATGATAGAATGTAATATATATCTTAATAGATTGTTGTGTATGTATTAATAGATTGTTGTGTATATATTAATAGATTGTTGCTTTGGTTATGGTAGAAATTCTCCAGAATACTCACTTCAGCCCAGAAGAAAAGAGCTAAATTTCAATGCTGCCATTAAGGTAACATCTAACTTGGGGATGATACCAGGGTGCCCCTCCCAAATAAAACTAAAATAAGTGGGAATAAAGAGAAATATACTTCCCTGCTGCAGTCCTATTTTGTACAAAAACAGTTGTGAATTTTGGAGGTTAATTATCTTGCCCAGGCATATCACTTTGTACAATTTCTTCAGAGTAATGTTCTAGCCTAACAATTGTTAATTGTTTTAATAGCTTTCACTGAGTGAGGTCAGAAATGAGGGTGTTTGCTGATTGGGCAATATTCAGTTCATTTGCATTTCCATAGAAAATGAAGTCAGCATATCCAGGTCTTGCTGCATGCAGCATGCATGATGAATGGCAAATTCATGCTGTGTACCAAGAAGCGATAATTACCATTATGAGATTAAAGCCATGCATCTCTGTTCAACCACATTGCCATCACAGATATCCCTTCATCGACACCAGGGGGAGATGGAAATTGGGGTTTAAACTCAAAAACAATAAACCCAGAAATTTAACTGGTCATGCCACAAATCCTGTAACTTTAAGAGGAAGTCGGAGGCTGGGTATCCTGCTGTACGTGACTCACTTCCTGATTCTGCAAGGTCCCTTTCCACTATCTGCAAGTTGCAAATCGGAAGTGTAATGGAATAACCTTCACTTGCCTGGATGAGTGCAGTTCCTATACTCAAAAACCACACCATCTGGAAACAAAGTGGCATGCTTGATTGGCACCTCATCCTTCACCCTAAATATTTTCACGTTCCTTAAATGGTTCTCAGTGGTAATTTTTGTCCTAATTTTAGCTGATGGAAGGATATATTTGCATTAAGGTAGAATATTGACAGGCTCTGATTGACTAGTTTGAAGTCAATTTTGACTGGTCGTGTGCTAAAGACACCTGCCAGTAGTGTAAAATTGTATACCTGAGCCACTACTTTCAACAATCCCTGGTTTGCCCTAAAATTAAGCAAATCTAGTCCATGATTTTAGATTGGGTTCTGTAAACTTGCTGGACAAATTGAAACAGTGCAGTTTGTCTTGGTTCAAACTTAAGTAGAAATCTAGTTGGGTCAGTGGTGCAGCTTGTCGAGCTCCTGCTATGCACCTCCACCTATTGAAATTCAGTTGTAATCTGAGCTGTGTGTGGAGTTTGCATATTCTACATTCTCTCCATGATTGCACAGGTTTCCTCTGGGTTTTGCAGCTTTCTCCCCAAAAATTGGGCTGATGGGTAGGCTAATTGGTCACTGTAAATTGTTCTTAGTGTATAGGTGAGGGAGAAAATCTGGGGAGAGATTATTAGAATAGTATAAATTGGTGCTTGATCATGAACTGTTTCCATATGAGATTCTGCAGTGAATCCTTAGAAAATTAATAGATGATTATTACTTAGTTTTGACAATATCTTCAACAATTAACTTCAATTTTCAGTCATAGTTTTAAATTGCATTGATTCAAGGAGGTTGGAAATCAGTTTAATAGAAAGGTCATCTTTTTAAAAATATCAAAATATATTTAGATGGTGGGGTAGAAGCACTACTGTTTTATCTCTAGGCATTTAGTTTTAATACATCTGACAGAAATCTTTGGATTAGGGGTATAAGTACACCAGTGTAGAACTGGGTGTTGGACTTCATAACCAGTGGACCTCAGTTAGACAGGATATAAAAGCACTCCTCACTCCCCATCATTGTCAACACAGGTGCCCCCCGTTCCCATTGCTGTACACTCTACTCACACATGACTGCGTGGCCAAACACCTGACTAATCACATCGTCACATTTGCTGATGACTAACCAGTGTTGGAGCTCATCACCAACAATGTTGATATGGCCTATAGAGAAGAGGTGGAAAAGCTTGAGGTGTGGTGCCAGGCGAATAACCTCTTCCTCAGTGTTAGCAAGACAAAGGAGATGGTTGTCGATTTCAGGAGAGCTCTCACCACTCACATCCCATGAGACATAGGAACAGAATTAGGCCATTCAACCCATCAAGTCTGCTCCACCATTCCATTAGCTGATCCCGGGTCCCACTCAAACCCATGCACCTGCCTTCTTGCCATATCTTTTGATGCCCTGACCGATCAGGAAACTTTCAACTTCTGCCTTGGCCTCCACCGCAGTCTGTGGCAGAGCATTCCACAGATTTACTACTCTGGCTAAAAAAATTCCTCCTTACCTCTGTTTTAAAGGGTTGCCCCTCAATTTTGATCTGTGCCCTCTGGTTCTAGATACCACCACCATAGGAGACATCCTCTCCACATCCACCCTGTCTAGTCCTTTCAACATTCAGTATGTTTCAATCAGACTCCCCCCCCCCCCCCCCACATTCTTATAAATTACAGCGAGTCCAGGCCCAAAGCTGAAATGCTCCTCGTATGTTAACCTCTTCATTCCCAGAATCATCTTCATGAACAACCTCTGGACTCTGTCCAGTGACAACACATCCTTTCTGAGAGTGGGGCGCAAAACTGTTGACAATTCTCCAAGTGCAGCCTGACTAGTGTCTTATAAAGGCTGAGCATTATCTCCTCATTTTTATATTCTACTGCCCTTGAAATAAATGCCAACATTGCATTTGCCTTCTTTACCACAGACTCAACCTGTAAACTAACCTCTGGGAATCTTACACGAGGACTCCTAAGTCCATCTACACTTCTGATGTTTAAACTTTCTCCCCATTTACATAGTCCACACCATTGTTCCTTTTACCAAAATGCATTATCATACATTTCCCAACGCTGTATTCCATCTTGCACACGCTTCCAATTTGTCATAAGTCCTGCAATTGAATTTCTTCCTCAGCACTACCTACCCCTCCACCTATCTTCGTATCACCCGCAAACTTTGCCACAAAGCCATTAATTCCATTGTCTAAATCATTGACAAACAATGTGAAAAGTAGCGGTCCCAATACTGACCCTTGCGGAACATCACTAGTCACTGGCAGCCAGACAGAAAAGGCTACTCAGAGTTTCCTGCCTGTCAGCCATTCTGCTATCTATGCCAGTATCTTTCCTGTAACTGCATAGGATTTTATCTTGTTAAGCAGCCTTGTGTGGCACCTTATCAAATGCCTTCTGAAAATCCAAGTAAATGACATCCACTGCCTCTTCTTTGTCCACCCTGCTTGTTACTTCCTCGAAGAACTCTAACAGACTTGTCAGGGAAGATTTCCCTTTACAGAAACCATGCTAATTTTGACTTATCGCTAGTCTCCAAGTACCTGGAAACCTCATCCTTAATAATAGACTACAATACTTACCCAGTGGTTAAGTTAACACTTACCCATAGGCTAATTGGCCTATAACTTCCTTTCTTTTGCTTTCCTTCCTTAAAGAGGGGCGTGACATTTGCAATCTTCCAGTCTTCTGGAACTATGCCAGAATCCATGATTCTTGAAAGATCATGATCAATGCATCCGTTACCTCTTCAGCCACCTCTCTCGGGACTCTGGGATGTAGTCCATCTGACCCGGGTGACTTACCCACCTTAAGAGCTTTGAGTTTGCCTCGCACCTTTTCCTTTGTAATAGCAATGGTACTTACTCCTGCTCTCTGACACTCTCAGACCTCTGATCAAATCTCTCCTCCCTTTTACTCTTTATATAAGTGAAAAAACTTTTGGTATCCTGCTTTATATTATTGGCTAGTCTGCCCTCATTTCCCTTTTAGCTTTTTTAGTTACCTTTTGTATTTTAAAAGCTTCCCAATCATCCAATTTCCCACTCACTTTTGCTATCTTGTATGCCCTTTCCTTGGCTTTTTTGTAGTCTGTAACTCCCTTTGTTAGCCACGGTTGCCTACCCCTGCCATTTGAGAACTTCTTCCTCAGTGGGATGTATCTATCCTGCGCCTTGTGAACTATTCCCAGAAACTAAAGCCATCGCTGCTCTGCCAGTATTCTCCTTCAGTCCACCTGGTTAAGCTCCTCTCTCATGCCTTTATTCCATTGTGATACTGATGCATGTGACTTGTGCTTCTCTCCCTTTTCATCAGTGGCACACAGACTCCTGCGAGCGCACATCTTGCACAGCCTCTGGTCCCAGAATACATCCTACACAATCAGGAAAGCTCACCAATGCCTGTACTTTCTGATGAATGAAAGTTGGAGTATGCACATTTATACTGTCATCATTCTACAGATGCACAGTAGAGAGCATCCTAACAAGTTGCATCGCTGCATGGTATGGAAACCTCAAAGTGATGGACAGGAAAGCTCTACGAGTAGTTAAAACGACCCAATACTTCATCAGCACCAGCCTACCCTCCATCGAGGACATATATACAGCAAGTTGCCAGAAAAGAGCCAGTAATAGAAGGATTGTAGTCACCCTGCTCATGGGTTGTTCCTCCCACTCCCATAGGGAGGAAACTACATAGAATCCCCGCCAAGACCACCAGACTCAAAAACAGTTATTTTTTTCCCTAAGCAATAAGGCTGATCAACACCCCCACCCTCTAACCCACCCCTCGACACCCCCAATCACCACTACTTTATCATTTCTTGTCGGTCACCTTAAGTATAGGCACTCCTGTGCCTATCATCTCTTTATGGACATACAATCAATTCACGTATTAAGCTATCTTATGTATTATGTTTTAAAAGTATTATTGTGGTCTTTATTTTTTTTGCTGTAGCAGATCTGGCATAATAACTATGTTGTTCTCCTTTACACTTATTTACTGAAAATGACATTAAACAATTTTGAATCTTGAATCTATCTAAAACTTGTGTTTCAGTTCATTGCCTAAAAGATATAATCTAACTCGTAACTTCCTCCATAGTAGGTATCAAATATCCTTCAGCGAAACATCATAACAGTTGAAATAGAAAACGTGACTTTTATGTGCAAAGGAGTGTTTTAATGTTACAATCAAATTTTCTTATTTGGCATGTTATTGAAATTTGAAATTCCTTCGGCTCCAATGCTGCTATGATAACACAACATTTGGTATTCAGTTTTATTTATATAGCATGAATGACATTGTTTTCAGCTGAGTCAATGTGGTTTTGAGAACTTTACATAATGTATCTATATTTATACAGTGGAAAGGTTTAGTTTGTGAATCATTACATAATGTGCTGGAATTCTTTGAAACCAAACACTAGAACATGAGAATGCTTTGATTAGTGTAAATTATGTACATTAAGGCACTGTTAATGTTTATCCCAAAACAGACATTCATTGCTACTCCCATTGAAGTAAACATGGCAGCTGCTCATTGAAGAAATCGGAAAATGCATGGTGACATCAATCACAAAAGTTGGTTGCTGTTCACTTGCAGCAGTGGTAATCTCACACCAGTTTTATTTTGCTTTAACTATGATGGCTGGAAACATTAAACAAAATAAATTATATTATGTAGTGTGATGTGATAGAATTTTTGTAGCCCATCATTTTAGTTTGCTCCTATTTAGATTAGTTTTAACAAGGAATTATTTTTGAAATTTTCCAATTGGTATTTACTCTGTTAACTATGTATTAATGAGTGCAAATCAAAACTAATGTATGCTCAAGCAGAATTTAGTACATGAAACTAGTCAAAATCGACTCAAAGTAACTAATGGAATGCAACTGTCAAAATGCATTCTACCATGAGAATTTAGAGAAAGTTTCTGTGTTGTCATTGAGTGTGAACAAAAAATCTTCCAAGGTTAAACAGCGTAATGGATCCAAACTGTTTTGTGACTGGAACAGATCATTCTCAGCATAACAGTGGAGTCGACATAATCAGTTGAATAATGGTGTTATCATCCAGCTTGTTACAATTGACTACTTTGATCTGTCCATGGCCCAAATGACCTGTGACCACTGAAATTGTACATAGAAAAGTAAAGCATGTAAACAGGCCCTTTGGCTCATCTAGTCCATGCTGAAACCACCTAAACTGCCTACTCCCATCGATGTGCACCAGAAACATAGGCCTCCATGCCTGTTATCCATGTACCTATCCAATCTTTTCAATGTTGAAATCAAGCTTGTATGCACCACTTGCACTGGCAGCTTGTTCCACACTCTCATGACCCTCTGAGTGAAGAACTTTCCCCTAGTGCTCCCCTTAAACATTTCACCTTTCACCCTTAACCCATGGCCTCTAGTTGTCCCACCAAATCTCAGTGGGAAAAGTCTGCTTGCATTTACCCTATCTGTACCCCTCATAATTTTGTATACCTCTATCAAATCTCCTCTCAATCTTCTATATTCTAAGGAATAAAGTCCTGACCTATTCAATCTTTCCTTATAACTCAGGTCCTCCAGACTCACAACATCCTTGTAAATTTTCTCTGAACTCTTTCAACCTTATTTATATGTTTTCTGGTCATCCACCCGTAACCAAAGCTGCACACAGTACTCTAAATTAAGCCTCACCAACATCTTATACAACTTAAACATAACATCCCATTTCCTTTGCTTAATACTTTGATTTATGGAGGCCAATGTGCCAAAAGCTTTCTTTATGACCCCATCTACCTGTGACGCCACTTTCAATGAAGTACAGAGCTATACTGTATTCCCAGATCCCATTGTTCTACCACATTCCTCTGTGCCTTAAGAATTCCTACTGTGCTGTTATTAATAAGCTCTCAGGCCAGTTTTTAATTGCAGTAGTTTTAATGACATGGCATCTCAGTGTGAATGCAATTGAGACCAGCATATGAGTGCCAGTGCCAAGGCTGAAGCATTTCCAATCATATTCAGCCAGAAGGTTTGAATGGATGATCCATCTCTGCACATTCGTGAGGATCCCTACCATCACAGAAGACAATCTTTTTATTTGTATGATATCAAAAAATGGTTGATTGCACTTGAGGCTAATGGACCAGTCTATCCCAGCTGTGGTACTGAATGCCTCTAGTCAAGCTTTTCTAATACAATTGGAGAAATTCACAGGCTGGATTCTTGAGAGCAGCAACTGAAGAACATACTCCAACTCAAAGATTAGTATGTGGAGCGGTACCACCATTGAAAATATGCTTTTTCATATTTAACTGCATTTTTTTCTTCCATTTAAGAGCACAGGAGTTTGTCCTGATTTATTAGGATAATAGCCAGGCCTTCACTGAGTTCATTGCCGTCATACTCACATAATGATTTAATATTCTAAAGGTGTGCCATCTGAAGATTTTGACAGATGTAGTCTTGGAAGTTGGGACTTATTCAAAGGGTATTGCTACAATGTGTCATGTTACTGTTAAAGAGCTGAAAAAATATCCTTGTATACTGTGAGTTAACAGCTTAAGGGTTTGTGAACTAGTACAAGTGGGCAGAAAGCATCCAGTAGTCAGAATCGGAATCAGTATCACTGGTTTTTTATCACTGTCATAAGTAATGAAATGTGTTTTGTTGCAGCAGCACAGTGCAAGACATTAAATAAAATTATTAAAAGTTAAAACAGGAAATAAGATAAGTAATGCAAAAGAAGAATAGAGTGGAAGTGTTCATGGGTTAATGGACCATTCAGAAATTTGTTGGCAGAGGGAAGAAACAATCTCTAAAACATTTGAGTATGTATCTTCAGGCTCCTGTACCACCTCCCTGATGCAGTAATGGGAAGAAGGCACATCCCACCATGTGCTGCCTACGTTTGGCCTATATCATTCTATACCTTTCCTATTCATGTAATGTCCACGCATCAAAAATTTAAGTACGATTAACGTTAGAGTCTATTAAGGATGAGGTTTTGGGTTACTTAGAGGCACATGATAAAATAGAAAAAATGTCAGAATGGTTTTCTCGAGAGAAATTCTTCTCTGACAAATCTGTTGGAATTCTTTAAGGAAATTACAGGCAGGATAGACAAAGGATAGTCCATGAGTCTGCTTAACAAGATAAGAGCTCTTGGTATTACAGAGAAGCTACTAGTATGGATAGTGATTGTCTGGCAAGAGGCAAAGACTGGGAATAAATGGGGCCTTCTCTGGTTGGCTGCCAGTGACTAGTGGTGTACCATAGGGTTTGCATTGGGACTGCTTTTCACGTTATATATGATTTGGGTGAAGGAATTGATGGCTTTTGTGGCCATGTTTGCAGACGATACGAAGATAGGTGGAGGGCAGTTGATGTAGAGGAAGCAGGAAGTCTGCAGGACTTAGACATATTGGGTGAATGGGCAAAGAAGTGACAGATGGAATATAATGTAGGGACGTGCCTGGTTATGCACTTTGTAGAAGGAATAAAGGCGTAGACTATTTTCTAAATGGGGAGAAAATTTAAAAATCAGAGTTGAAAAGGGACTTGGGAGGTTCCCTAAAGTCATAGCCTCAAAATTGAGGGACAACCATTTGCAACAGAAATGATGAGGAATTTCTTTAGCCATAGGGTGGTGAATCTGTGGAGTTCATTGCCACAAACAGCTATTCAGGCCAGTTCATTGGGTATATTTAAGGCAAAGGTAAATAGATTCTTGATTAATCAGGGCATCAAAGGTTACAGGGAGAAGGCTGGAAAATGGGTTGAGAGGAATAATAAATCAGCCGTAATGGAATTTAGAGCTGGCCTAATCCTGCTCCTATATCTTATATATTTTGAGTATAATCCATATTTTGTGTTAACTGCACCTCTGCTGTTGGAATCTAGATTCTCACCGTACCCTCACCTATATACATACTAGCAACTCAACTTGATAATAATGAAGATTTAAGTGCTTGTGGCTGCCTTTTTGGATTTCACTATGTGCACTCAAAAACCTGTACAATGTGATCGTTATAAAGTTAGTTAGATCTTTATTGTATATTGTAACTCACTGTGCACATGACAATAAACAGGAATTGGCTCTCTGCGGGACTCCCTTGTCCATTCGTCCCCTCCCATCCCTTCCCACCGATCTCCCTCCTGTTACTTATCCTTGTAAGCGGAACAAGTGCTACACATGCCCTTTCACTTCCTCCCTCACCACCATTCAGGGCCCCAGACAGTCCTTCCAGGTGAGGCAACACTTCACCTGTGAGTCGGCTGGGATGACTTACTGCGTCCGGTGCTCCCGATGCAGCCTTCTATATATAGGCGAGACCCGACGCAGGCTGGGAGACTGTGAACACCTATGCTCTGTCCGCCAGAGAAAGCAGGATCTCCCAGTGGCCACACATTTTAACTCCACATCCCATTCCCATTCTGATATGTCTATCCATGACCTGTTCTACTGTCAAGATGAAGCCACACTCAGGTTGGAGGAACAACACCTTGTACTCCATCTGGGTAGCCTCCAACCTGATGGCATGAACATTGACTTCTCTCACTTCCCTTAATGCCCCACCTCCCCTTTGTACCCCATCCTTTAGTTATTTATTATTATTTTTTTTTTCTTTTTTTTTTCCCTCCCTCTGTCCCTCTCACTATAACTCCTTGCCCATCCTCTGGGCTTGCCTCCCCTTTCTTTCTCCCTAGGCCTCCCGTCCCATGATCTTCTCCCTTCTCCAGCTTTGTATCCCTTTTGCCAATCAACTTTCCAGCTCTTAGCTCCCCCTCCAGTCTTCTCCTATCATTTTGGATCTCCCCCTCCCACTTTCAAATCTCTTTCTATCTCTTCTTTCAGTTAGTCCTGACGAAGGATCTGGGCTTGAAACGTCGACTGTACCTCTTCCTATAGATGCTGCCTGGCCTGCTGGGTTCACCAGCATTTTTTATGTGTGTTGCTTGAATTTCCAGCATCTGCAGATTTCCTCGTGTTAGAGGAATTAGCTCAACTTGATTTAGTGCTGGGTGGCTATGGGCTCCAGTTGAGGATCACAGACCCTAGTAACTTTCCAGCAGAAATCTATCTGACGAATCTGTTCCAGGATAGGCCTGTCACAGGTTCAGTGACTCTATTCATTAACACGGAGAGGGATCTGTGTGGCATGTCAGTTTGGTAAGTTTGTGGTATGCTCATATTTTGTGTAGTGGAGAGTACATTGACTGGCTGCATCATGGTTCTGTATTGAATGGAAAATCCTACAAAAGTTAGTGGATTCAGCCCAGTACATCATGGGTAAAGCCCTCCCAACCATTGAGCACATTTACATGAAACACTGTTGAATGAAAGCAGCATTGATCATTAGAGATCTTTGCCACCCAGGCCATGCTCTTTTTTTTGCCGCTGTCATCAGAGAGAAAGTACAAGAGCCTCAGGACTCGCACCACCAGATTCAAGAGCAGTTACTACCAATCTCAACCATCAGGCTCTTAAACAAAAGGGTAACTAGTCTCACTTGCCCCTTACATTAAAACGTTCCTACAACGAATGAACTCACTTTAAGGATGCTTTATCTTGTTATCTCATGTTCTTGTTGTTTATTGCTATTTATTTGTATTTGCACAGTTTGTTGTCTTCTGCACTTTACTTGATCTTTCATTGATTGTGTTATAGTTACTATTCTGTAGGTATGTTGAGTATGCCTCACAGAAAATGATTCTCAGGAGTGTATATGGTGGCATATATGAACTTTGATTAGAATTTACTTGGAACTTTTTTTTGATTTGAGAAACATTAAACCAATTTTAAATGTTTTCCTGTGACTTACTGTGCTAACTTGTTTTTTTTAAAATTTTTTTTTAAATAGTTTAATCTTTAAGAGCTGTGGAATGACAGATTAAAGTCAACGGCTTTGGCTAGTTCAGCGTAGGGTTGTGGCTTCAGTGGCTGAGAAAACAATCTGCTGGTTTGGTTGGAAGAGTTGGTTGCTATGACTCTAAAACATGGAGCAAGCATGCGCACTGTCAGTTTGTATGTACTGTATATGTTTTCCACACTGATTTCAACCTATTTGTTTGCAAAAAGTTTTCTTTATTTACAGTCTTTTCCTGAAAGTATATTTGAGTAGCAAATCAAAAATAAATGAACATGGTAGATAGGTACATTAAAATAGTACCTACGTTTTAAAAGTACCTTGTCTGTATAGTCTTAGAAGCACAAGGTCTTGAAAAACACTTTATAGACAGATCTCAATTTAAGTAGTAAAAAAACAATACTATATAGTATGTTTGGTCAGATTGGACCCCATGGTTTACTCACGTTGAGCAAATGCAGAATCATTGGGGGGAGGGAACGAACTGGAAATATAAGGATGGAGTTAAAGGAGAAATGAGAATAAGAAAAGTTAAGAAAGACAACAGAATCAACGGAGCAGAAAGCTTAAGAAGGGATCGTACAGTATGGCCAGATGAAATAGGAATTGATATGAAAGGTGAGGGGAGTAATGAATTAAAAGTATTATATATGAATGCAGGAAGTATAAGAAATAAAGTGGATGAGCTTGAGGCACAGTTGGAAATTGGTAAGTATGATGTTGTGGGAATAACAGAGACATGGCTTCAAGTGGACAGGGCCTGGGAAATGAATATTCAAGGATATACGTCCTATCAAAAGGACAGACTGATGGGCAGAGGGGGTGGGGTGGCTCTGTTGGTGAGGAATGATATTCAGTCCCTTGTGGGGGGGGGGGGCATAGAATCAGGAGACATAGAGTCAGTATGGATAGAACTGAGATATTCTAAGGGTAGAAAGACCCTAATGGGAGTTATCTACAGGCCTCCAAACAGTAGTCTGGAAGTTGGATGTAAGTTGAATCAAGAGTTAAAATTGGCATGTCGCAAAGGTAATGCTACAGTTGTTATGGGGGATTTCAACATGCAGGTAGACTGGAAGAATCAGGTTGGTACTGGACTCCAAGAAAGGGAGTTTGTGGAGTCCCTCCGAGATGGATTCTTAGAACAGCTTGTACTGGAGCCTACCAGAGAGAAGGCAATTGTAGATTTAGTGTTGTGCAATAAACCGGATTTGATCAGGGACCTCAAGGTAAAGGAGCCATTGGAAGTAGTGACCATAATATGATAAGTTTTAATCTACAAATTGAGAGGGAGAAGGGAAAATCGGAAGTGTCTGTATTACATTTGATCAAAGGGAACTATGGAGCTATGAGGGAGGAGCTGGCCAAAGTTCAATGGAATGATACCCCAGCAGGGATGTCAGTGGAACAACAATGGCAGGTATTTCTGGGAATAATGCTGAAGGTTCATTAATGCAGAAGATCAGTTCATTCCAAAGAGGAAGAAAGATCCTAAGGGGAGTAAGGGGAGGCCATGGCTGACAAGGGGTGTACAGTAAGAACAATATAAAAATAAAAGAGAAGTATAACATAGCAAAGATGAGTGGGAAGCCGGAGGATTGGGAAACTTTTAAAGAGCAACAGAAGATAACTAAAAAGGCAATACGTGGAGAAAAAATGAGGTACGAAGGTAAACTAGCCAAGAATATAAAGGAGGATAGTAAAAGCTGCCTTAGGTATGTGAAAAGGAAAAAAATAGTTAAGACCAAAATTGAGCCCTTGAAAACAGAAACGAGTGAACTTATTATGGAGAACAAGGAAATGGCAGATGAGTTGAACAGGTACTTTGGATCTGTCTTCACTAGGGAAGACACAATCAATCTCCCAGATATAATCGTGGCCAAAGGACCTAGGGTAATGGATGAATTGAAGGAAATTTATATTAGGCAGGAAATGTTGTTGGATAGACTGTTGGGTCTAAAGGCTGATAAGTCCCCGGAACCTGATGGTCTGCATCCCAGGGTATTTAAGGAGGTGGCTTTAGAAATCGTGGACGCATTGGTAATCATTTTCCAATGTTCTATAGATTCAGGATCAGTTCTTATGGATTGGAGGGTGGCTAATGTTGTCCCACTTTGCAAGAAAGGAGGGAGAGAGAAAACAGGGAATTATAGACTGGTTAGCCTGACATCGATGGTGGGAAAGATGCTGGAGTCAATTATAAAAGATGAAATTACGACACATTTGGATGGCAGTAACAGGATAGGTCCGAGTCGGCATGGATTTACGAAGGGGAAATCGTGCTTGACTAATCTTCTGGAATTTTTTGAGGATGTAACTATGAAAATGGACAAGGGAGAGCCAGTGGATGTAGTGTACCTGGACTTTCCGAAAGCCTTTCATAAAGTCCCACATAGGAGATTAGTGGACAAAATTAGGGCACATGATATTGGAGGCAGAGTACTGACATGGATTGAAAATTGGCTGGCTGACAGGAAACAAAGAGTAGCGATTAACGGGTCCCTTTCGGAATGGCAGGTGGTAACCAGTGGGGTACCGCAGGGTTCAGTGCTGGGACCGCAGGTGTTTACAATATACATCAATAATTTAGATGAAGGGATTAAAAATAACATTAACAAATTTGCAGATGACACAAAGCTGGGTGGCAGTGTGAAATGTGAGGAGGATGTTATGAGAATGCAGGGTGACTTGGACAGGCTGGGTGAGTGGGCGGATGCATGGCAGATGCAGTTTAATGTGGATAAATGTGAGGTTATCCGCTTTGGTAAGAACAGGAAGGCAGATTATTATCTAAATGGAGTCGTTAGGAAAAGGGGAAGTACAACGAGATCTAGATGTTCTTGTACATCAGTCAACTGAAAGCAAGCATGCAGGTACAGCAGGCAGTGAAGAAAGCTAAATTGCATGCTGGTCTTCATAACAAGGGGAATTGAGTATAAGAGCAAAGAGGTCCTTCTGCAGCTGTACAGGACCCTGGTGAGACCACACCTGGAGTATTGTGTGCAGATTTGGTTTCCAAATTTGAGGAAGGACATTCTTGCTATTGAGGGAGTGCAGCGTAGGTTCACAAGGTTAATTCTTGGGATGGCTGGGTTTGTATACACTGGAATTTAGAAGGATGAGAGGGGATCTGATTGAAACATATAAGCTTATTAATGGATTGGACATGCTGGAGGCAGGAAGCATGTTCCCGCTGATGGGTGAGTCCAGAACCAGAGGCCACAGTTTAAGAATAAGGGGTAGGCTATTTAGAACGGAGTTGAGGAAAAACTTTTTCACCCAGAGAGTGGTGGATATGTGGAATGCTCTGCCCAGAAGGCAGTGGAGGCCAAGTCTTTGGGTGCTTTCAAGAAAGAGATGGATTGTGCTCTTAAAGATAGTGGAATCAAAGGTTATGGGGATAAGGCAGGAACTGGATACTGATTGTGGATGATCAGCCATGATCACAGTGAATGGCGATGCTGGCTCGAAGGGCTGAATGGCCTGCTCCTGCACCTATTGTCTTTGGGTTGCAAAGAAAGTGCTTTTCTTGGTAGCTTGTGAAGAATTGAAGAATGGGATGATTTGAAAACATAACACAGGTTACCATTCAGCACATTATCAGTTTTGATGGGAGAAGGATGTAATCCCACTCAACCAATAAGCTCTAATCGTGCAGATTGTGCCTTTTCAAGTAGACATCCAAGTATCTTTTAAATGTAATAATGGTTTCTGCCTCTGCTACCCTGTTAGCCTTGAGTTCCAGAAACATGCCACCCTCTTGAGTGGAAGAATGTTTTTTTTTTAAATCATCTTTCTAATCATTTTATCAATTAGTTTCCATCTATGTTTCCTAATTTTTGAGAGAAATAGAATCCTGTCTCTTCAGTAACTTTACATGGTTTGATTTAATTTACTCTTTTCTAATGGATGGAGACATACATTGTTTAGTCTTGTCAAAATATTGAGTTTCTGGAAGCATTCACATAAATCCATTATGTAGTCTCTCAGAGCAGTCACATTTTCCAATATTCTCACTGGAGCTGTACTTAATACTTGACCTATGTAGCATAGTATACATTAATAGCATAACATCCCTCCTCCTCCTCTTTTAGCTGAAGCATAGAGTGTAAGGAATCTCATGCATCTTTTTAACCACTTTATTGACCTATTCTGCTTTTCGGGATCTGATGTACCCACCAAGGTTTCTGTATCTCTGAAGGTCACTGGAGTTTATAGAATGAATGCAAAGGTAATTTAGTATCTTTTGTCTGACTAGGAAAGGAATGTCACTGTATGTCACAGAGTTTAATGGATGGACTACGTTGTTATGAGGCAGGCAGGATGAAGCATTGTCATGGGTGATGTCAGAAAGGAAAATAGTCTGTTGTGCAAATTTAGAGCATTGTAGCTGTAAGGGTGTGTCCTTGATACTGTCACCCGCGTATCACACCAGCAATATATACACTGCATGGTATTATGTTTTGTAAAGAGAAACTGTAGCATTTTTGTATTTCAGTTTGTATTCCTTTCGGTGAGAAGGAGCAGAATAAGTTTGAGAGATAAAATATGCATGTATTTCAAATGCATATTGGGTGAATTCTTTGTTGAGAGCCAGAACTTTTCAGAAGGCATGAAATAGTTTCTCAATGCAAAGTCACCGTCACCGCCACTGCCAGTTGGATCTTTCAGCAAGTTGCCAATCTTGATCCTCGCAGCAAGTCGAGTATAAACACACCTTGTACTCAATTGAACTGAAATTTATTTGCCTTGGCAGAAAATATTCCCCTTTTTTTATATAAAGCTATGCACAATTCTTGTATTATATTAACCTTTAGGACTAAAGAAGTCACTTTTGTGAATGTGGTCATATTGCCATATAGCACCTAGATATTCCTAAATTACATTATTTTGTCAAATATTTTTATAAATGTAATGAAATAGTCCACAAAAGTTAATTTTACTGAGACTATCAAACATGTTGCACAAATAGGTTATTAGGTCCTGCAAGTGGTAGTTGAGGAAATGTGTACCAAAACACAGTATTCTGACCTTGTAAGCCTTTATCACAATCCAACCAGTTTAGGTTTGATCTGCCTTTACAATTGACAAAAGGCATATTTGAAGAAAATCTCATGTCTAATATTTGAGGTTAGGGTCCAAAGGTGACTTGATATGAATATTTTAAAGGGAAGAATAGAGTTTAAGGGTGAAAGGTGAAATATTTAAGGGGAACACGAGTGGGAACTCTCACACCCAGAGTGTGGTGAGACTGGAACGAGCTGACAGTGCAAGTGGTGGATTTTGAAATTTAAGAGAAATCTGGATAAGGACACAACTGAGAGGGGTATGGAGAGCTATATTCCATGTGTGGGTTAATGGGACTAGGCAGGATAACAGTTCGGCATGGCGTGTTTCTGTGCTGTGCTGCTCCATGACTTTAAAATCTCTGTCCTCTTTCTCAGTTATGATTTACTTAGTCAAATTGTTTGATGTGTCTTTTAAACATCTATATCATTTTTTACTTAGTCAAATTGTTTGATGTGTCTTTTAAACATCTATATCATTTTTTTCCAAAGGTCAGAGTAAATTTATTGTCAAAGTACATGTGTCACCTCATACAACCTGAGATTCATTTTCTGGTGGGCATTCAGTAAGTGCAAGAAACACTATAGAATCAATGAAAGACAGCACCCAATAGGACGTACAATTAATGTGCAAAAGACAACAAACTGCAAATACAAAAGGAAAAAAAAATAATAAGTAATAAATATTGAGAGCATGAGATGGGTTGGGGCAACAGTTAAGTGAAGTCATTCCTTCTGGTTCAAAAGCCTAATGGTTGACAAGGGGTAACAACTCCCTGAACCTGGTGGTTCCCAGTAATTGAAATTTCAAGAGTAGAAATAATTGTAAGTAAATCCGTATTTTAAAGATACATTTTACAAAATTTACCAAGCAAGTGTTCCCTTTTGTCTTAAAACGTCATTCACTTTTTTTGCTTCCAATCCTTTTACCTGAATAAATGTAACATCCTATAATATGAGAGTTTAGAGCTGCAAGAACATTGAAGTTGAGAATAGGATCACGCAATTTTTCATCCTAATTTGAGATTATTTACTCTAAAAAGATTGAAAGAACAAGGAGAAAAAACACCAGTGTCTGCAGAGATGTTATTCAGTCACCATGTGATATGCCATTCCACATTTTGGATATGGGCTGTTGCTGAGAATTTGCATTATCTCACCTGCTAATCAATTGACCTTGCTCAGTGTAAGGTGTTTTGTTCATACACAACACTCTTGAAGAGTTCAGTCCAAATTAGTTTTGAGGCAGGGGTTTAGAGTAGATCGGCAAGAGGAGAGTTGATGAGCAGGAGCATGAGTTTGTGGACAGATGAGGTGATGACCAGGATAGAGTTAGCAGAATGATAAATTGGTGATGTGTGGGTTTGATTTGTTGGGGCGGGTTGAAGTGGCTATTATCCCAAGGAAACTTGTAAATAAACAACTTAAAAGATCTGCCTGAGTTGTGTCCCATCTCAAGGGAGGCTTCCTTTTATATTGCACATCTGCATTACATAAACCAGGTTAAAAGCACAGGCATTTTGGAGCTATTGAATGTAAGTTCACCAGGTTTTGTTGCAAACAAGGATTAAAGTTGTAATAATGAAGTCATGAGGCAGCAGATACTGGAATTTGGAGCAACAAACAAGAAGCTGGAGGAGCTCAGTGGGTCAGGTAGCATTGTAGAGGGAAGTGGCAGCCAATATTTTGTGATGCAAGTTTCCTTTCCAATTAAATGGCTTTTATGCAGAGTATTGACTGTAGAAGGACCACTGTTGGATGTGTTGGTTATTACCCCAAATAACATATTTCATTGTTTTGATGTATGTGATAAATGTGAATCTGGAATCAAGATGTACTAATTTGATGCAGTTCTAAGATTCAATCTGAGAGTTAATTATGGCACGTTGCATCAAAATTTTGTAAAATTTTATCTTTGTTTCTGAAATAATGCAGTGTATGTTGGAAAAATATACCAAATGTACAGTTTATTGCATAAGTGTGAAGTTCTAATCAATGTCCTTTGTATTGGTACTTAATGAAGCTTGTGAGACTGAAGCTTGTGAGACTGAAGAATTTGCTTTTTGTTCAAACATGCATTGTATTTATTTTATTTGTGTTACTACGTATTGGAAAAGATTTTTTTTTATTGTGCCTGCCTTATGGAAAAGTGTATATATTGTTAGGTGTGGAAAATAATGACCTTAATTTATCACTGATTTAAATTTATAGCTAAACTTTAAGGTTCATTCATTCTACGACTTTGCTAATTTTTTCTTTTGCAGGTGGAAGCTATTGAAAGCATCATCCTACTACTAAAAGGAGCAGTGTACTGAAAAACTATAAGTAATCAAGATTTGTGATAAATACTGTGATTAACCATTTTTATATTCAAACTTCTGATATTCTCAAAATTTTAATTACGCCATGTTTTAGAATTTGTTGACACAATTTGTATATGGAAATGTGCAGCAGTTTGAGCCTTGTAGTTAAAATATTACTGATGATGGAGAATGAGAATTTGGGGATTTAAATAATTCTATCACATAGTTTTGAGCAGTGAGCCAAATGGAACAATTTCTGGTCCTTCACGAGCTGCTAGTGGGAGCAATTGACGGTTCCAGTGTTGGTAAGATTGAGGGGGAGGAGAAGTTGGAGTGGGAGTAGAGGCAAGAAGTGTGCTGGGGGTTCATGTTTTCTCAATTTAATGAACGCTGTTGAAAGTATATTTGAATGTAGTTACATCACCCTGAGGAATCTACAAGTCTGTACCAAAGTAGCAGCGTGGTACTTTGACACCATTTAACTAATCCATGCGAAAGATTCTTTAGGCAGTCTGCACATGTTATGATACTAAAAAATGTTGCCAACATGGATTGCTATTAGATTATGAAAGAAAATTGTGAAGCACAGTTAACCTATGGGTCCAGTTATCTTTGTTTGGTAGTGCTGTATATAAAATAAATTATCTAAAATATAAAATTACCAGGTTTATGGTTCAACTTGTTTGTTGTTCCTATCCTTGTCAATTTCATCCTGCAGCAGAAAATCTGATTTTGTAAATCTCCTTTTTTTAAAGAAAGGGGCTTCTCTTCCTCCACCATCAACTCTGCTCTCAAACACACCTCCCTCATTTCACACACATCTGCTCTCATTCCATCCTCCCGCCACCCCAATAGGAATAGGGTTCCCCTTGTCCTCACCTACCACCCCACCAGCCTCCGGGTCCAACATATAATTCTCCGTAACTTCTGCCACCTCTAATGGGATCCCACCACTAAGCACATCTCCCCCTCCCCCCACCGCTTTCTGCAGGGATTACTCCCTACGCGACTCCCTTGTCCATTCGTTCCCCCCCCCCCATCCCTCCCCACCGATCTCCCTCCTGGCTCTTATCCTTGTAAGCGGAACAAGTGCTACACATGCCCTTACACTTCCTCCCTCACTACCATTCGGGGCCCCAGACAGTCCTTCCAGGTGAGGTGATGCTTCACCTGTGAGTTGGCTGGGGTGATATACTGCTTCCAGTGCTCCCGATGTGGCCTTCTATATATTGGCGAGACCAGACGCAGACTGGGAGATTGTTTCGCTGAACACCTATGCTCTGTCCGCCACAGAAAGCAGGATCTCCCAGTGGCTACACATTTTAATTCCATGTCCCGTTCCCATTCTGATATGTCTATCCACGGCCTCCTCTACTGTAAAGATGAGCCACACTCAGGTTGGAGGAACAACACCTTATATTCCATCTGGGTAGCCTCCAACCTGATGGCATAAACATTGACTTCTCTGACTTCCGCTAATGCCCCACCTCCCCCTCGTACCCCATCAGTTATTTATTTTTATATACACATTCTTTCTTTCTCTCTCTCCTTTTTCTCCCTCTGTCCCTCTCACTATACCCCTTGCCCATCCTCCGGGTTTTTTTTTTTTACCCCCCTCCCCCTTTTCTTTCTCCCTTGGGCCTCCTTGATCCCGTCATATCCCTTTTGCCAATCAACTGTCCAGCTCCTGGCTCCATCCCTCCCCTTCCTGTCTTCTCCTATCATTTCGGATCTCCCCCTCCCACTTTCATATCTCTTACTAGCTCTTCCTTCAGTTAGTCCTGACGAATGGTCTCGGCCTGAAACGTGGACTGTACCTCTTCCCAGAGATGCTGCCTGGCCTGCTGCGTTCACCAGGAACTTTTTTTGTGTGTTGCTAATCTGATTTTGTACTTGGTTTTTTATTATGATAAAACAACATACCCTTCACCTCCATTCAGGGCCTCAAACAGTCCTTCTAGGTGAGGTAACACATTACCTGCAAATCTGCTGAGGTTGTTTATTGTGTCTGGTGCTCTTGATGGTGCCTCCTCTACATAGGTGAGACCTGTCATAAATTGGGGGACCACTTCATCGAGTACCTCCTGTCCGTCTGCCAAAAGTGGAACTTCCTGGTGGCCAAGCATTTTAATTCCAATTCCCATTTTCATTCTGACACATCGGCTATGGCCGCCTCCTTTGTCATGTTGAGGCCACCCTCGGTGGAGGAGCAACACCTTATTCCATCTGGGTAACCTCCAGGCTGATTGCATGAATATTAATTTCTCCTTCCGGTTTAAAAAAAAATCCCTCACTCTTCCTTCTTCCATTCCCCACTCTGGCCTCTTCTCACCAGTCTTTCACCTCCCCCTGGGTCCCTTCCTCCTTCCCTCTCCTCTCCTATCAGATTCCTTCTTCTCCAGCCCTTGACTGTTCTGACCCACCTGTCTTCACCTATCACCTTTTGTCCTCCTTCCAATCCCTCCTCCTTTTATTCTGGCATCTTTTCCCCTTCCATTCCAATCCTGAAGAAGGGTCTCAGCTCAAAACATCTGTTTATTCATTTCCATAGATGCTTCCTGACCTGCTGAGTTCCTCTGGCATTGTGTGTGTGTGTGGTGTGTGTTGCGTGTTGCTTTGGATTTGCAGCATTGCAGAGTTTCTGGTGTTTATAACATACATGTATATTTATCCTGCTGTGGTGAGCTGGCCTTGCACCACATGAGTTCTCGGAAAATTCACAAGCTTGTTCCAATCCATTTAAACTGGTTTTAAAGAAAATAGCTTTATTTGTCACGTGTACATCGAAAGATACGGTGAAGTGTGTAATTCTGCATCAACGACCATCACAGTCTGAGGATTGTATTAGGGGAAACCCACAAGAGTTGCCATGCTTCGAACACTAACTTGGCAAACCCACAACTCACTATTCTTAACCCAAGTCTTAAAATGTGGAGTACCCAGAAGAACCCTATGCACTCACGGGAAGAACATGCAAACTCCTTACATACAGCAGTGGGAAGCAAGCCCCAGTCAGTAATGCTGTGCTGTAAAGCAGCCATGCTAACTGCTGAACTACTGTGTCGCCTAGGTTCTAGTTATCTATGGCTGATCACTAGAAGCAGTGTGAGATTTTTATACAGTCAATTTAGTTCCCCTTCAGTTTATTTCCCATTTGTGGTACAATGAATGTTATGGGATTGATATTGGAGTAGGTTAGCAGACATTGTGGGGGGAAGGGCCTGTATTGTGCTGTACTATTCTATGTTCTATGCTGGAAATCTAAAGTAAAAACTGAAAATGTTGCAAATATTCAACTCATCAGTGCAACTTTTGTAGAAAGTGAACCGAAGTTATCGTTTCAAGTCAGACAACAACACTGGCCTCGCCCTCCCTGCAATTTAGTTAATTTTAGCATCGTTGACCTGAAACAGGAAGTTTCTCTAATCTTGAGCTTTAACAGCATTTCTCTTACATTTAGAGTTAAACATTTCAATTCCAATCCCCATCCCCATTCTGGCTTGTTGGTCCATGGTCGCCTCTTCTGCCAAGATGAGGCCACTGTCAGGTTGGAGGAGCAACACCTCATATTCTGTCTAGGTATCTTCCAACCAGATTTCTCCAACTTCTGGTAATTTCCCCCCATTTATCTTCCTCCTTGAATTCCCCATTCTGGCTCCCTTCTTGCCTCTTTTCCTCACTTGTCTGTCAACTACTTCTTGCCCTTTTCCGATGGTCCACCCTCCTCTCCTTTTCCTTTTCCACCTATTCCCTCCCCCAGGTTCCTACTGCATCCCTGTACTCCTACCCACCCAGCTTCCCCTGTCACCATCTATCTTTGTACTCATTTCCCTCCCCCACCACTTTATTCTCATCCCCCTTCCTTGCAGTGCTGATGAAGGGTCTCAGTCCAAAATCTCAGTGTTTATTCATTTCCATAGGTGCCTAACCTGCTGAGTTCCTCCAACATTTTGTGTGTGTTGATTAGTACAGTTATAGTTTATTTATTAGTAAGCAAGTTTCTCATTACTGGTGAAATCATTCCAGACCAACACTAGATTGATCTAGCATTTCGACATGACCCATGGATTAGCTTCCCTCATTGAACTGATCACATTCATCTAAGCACGAGAATTATTCATCATAAATATTACTAACTTAGTATTCAACTGTTATATTGTAACAGTAAATTGTTAAAAATACCCGGTGTTAATGGAAAGAGCATTATGTAAAGTTATGTCTTTTGACCACTAAAATCAAGATTTAATATTTAGTCATCCAGAATGTCTGTCAAAACAGGAAAGCACTGTCCTGCAGAGCAGCCAATACTGGGGCACTGAAAATAATCATATTGACAAATTACTCTACCAAAATAAAGTTTACAAAAATGTATACAGACTTGTGTAATCAAAAAAACAAAAATTGCAATACTAGACTGAAATTTTTAAAAAGTGCTGAAAATACTGGGAAGATCAGGCAACGTATGGAGAGGGAAACCATTGTCATTGCAATGACATTTTTCTGTCTCTATATTCCATTTATAGCATTACTATAATTGTGAATCGTTTCGATGTCCCCACATTGAACAATTTTGATTACGAAACCAGAGTTCAACGTAACAGAGCATTAGCTTTAACAACAAAGTGTATAATTTGCAGTGCGCATACAGTTGACTTAATTAATGTGGTTTATTCAGCATATTTCACTATTCCTATAATTTGGATTGTGTTCCACATATAGCATGCATATTGAGATATATTATTGTAATTATATAAGGCTACATGTGAATTATCTTGAATAAGTCTTGTCATCCTCTAAGGAATGATGTCCTTATTATAAAGCGAATGTCTTGAGGAAAGTTCACCAGATTGATTCCTGTTTTTGGGGATGATTGTTCTAAGCTGAGAAGTAGACTAGGTCTAGAGTCTCAAAGAATAGAAGGTCAGCTCGATGGAACATACAAAATTCTTTTGGAGTTGATGATGTAACTGTAAAGCTGATATTTCCCTTAGCTGTGGTGTCTAGGACCTAGGCTCAAAGATTTGAGGGATTGGCTATCAGAACAGAACTGTGAAGAAATCGCTTCATCCAAAAAGTAGCGGGAATTTGGAATTCTCAATTCAAGTAGCTGTGGAAGCCCATCACTGATGCATTCAAGACAAATGAGTAGATTTTTGTAAAAGGAATCAAGAGATGTGCAGTTAGTATCAAAAAATCATTGCAAACTATAAAAGCAAGCAAAAGCATTCAGAGTGAAAGTGAGTCCATAAACACAAAGCCCAGAGCAGGCTCACTGCCTCAGCCTGAGGTCATCACACACTGGAGCACAACACCATCAAGCTTAGAGCAGCTGGAGCACGCCCTCAGCCTCAGTGCAGTGGAGAGCAGAGCAAATATCGCAAAGCAGCGAGCAGAACCAGCTCAACCCTCGCCTCCAGACCTGAAACCTGCCTGACGTTTAGATTGTCCAAACATCAGGTTGTTCCTTGCTATATTCTGTACAACCAGGGTCTTGCAGCTTCTGTACTACACAATGATGCAGCCAGACAGGACACACTTGAAGGTACTCCTGTTGAAAGTTGTTAGAATGGGTTTAGGGAGCCTTGTGTGCCTAAATCTTCTCAAAGTGTAAATCGTGCTGTGACTAGTAAGGGGATGTTGTGGTTCCAGGTTAGATCATCCATTGTGTGCACATCAAGGAATTCCATGGCAGAGCCAGTGATGTGCTGTGGAGGGTGGTGTACCTGTGCCTTCCTGAAGCCCACAATCATCTCTTTTGACTCAGGTTGTTCTTGCACCATTTGACAAACCTCGCTACCTCTTGGTATGCCAACTCATCATTGTTGCTGATGAGCCTAACCAAGGTATTATCATCAGCAAACCTGATGTGGTTTAAGCTGAATTTGGCAGTGCAGTCGTGAGTCAGCGACAGACTGAGCACACAACCCTTTTTGGGGGGGGGGGGTGGGGAAGGTTGTTACCAGTGCTCAGTGCAATGGAGCTTGAAATGCTGCCGCAAACTCGTAGAAAGCGTTCAGCCTATCAGGAAGGGAAGTGTTGCTGTCATTGACGTGCAGGGTGGACTTGTAATCAGTTATGGTGTATATACCTTGCTGCATGTCCCTGCTGTCACAAAGATTCTGTGGATTTTCTGTGCATACTTGGGCTTTGCTACCTTGATGACATATGAGAGCTCAGCTCTTGCTGTCCTTTGAGTTGTCCTGTCCCCAGATCTAAAGGCAGCGTCCTGATCCCTGAACATTGCACAAGCTTCTGCAGTCAGCCATTGTTCTGATGTGCCCTGGCAGTGTAGTGTTTAATTATCTTAATGTCCTCAATGCACTTTCCTATGTAGCCAGTCACTGATCTCGCATAGTCATCAATATTGATATGATGATCGTAGCTAGCCATCTCGAAGCAGTCCTGCAGAACTGAGGTGGCACCTTCTGGCCGGGTCCTGATCTTCCTGTGAACTGGTTTGACTTGTTTAACCAGTCGTCTGTATGCAGGGGTTAGCAAAATGGATATGTTATCTGAGTACCCAAGATGCGGACAGTGTTGTAGGTTCCACGAATGTTGATATAAACCAGGTCCAATATATTCTCTCCTGGTTGTGAACTTAACATGCTGGTAGAACTTTGGCAAGACTCTTATTAAGTTGGCATGATTGAAGTCACCAGCCACAATGAAGAAATCATCAGGATGAGTGGCTTCGAGGCTGCAGATTGCACCATAGAGCTCCTGCAGCGATCCCCAAAACAAGTACAAGGAGATGTAAACAGCAATAATTAGAACGGCAGTGAACAATTGGTACAGGCCAAATGGCTGCCTTCTGCTTTTACTTCTCATAGTCATATAACAGCTAATAACTTAAGTACTGCAGTTTGATAGTACTGAATAAATGTTCTTTTTATGCCATTTAGTGATTAAAACTTGTTACAAAAAATGTTCTTCCACATTATGGAATTGAAAAAAAAATGACAGGCTATTGTGGATACATGTTTTGAGGAAAGAGATTAGGAAGAGTCATAAAAAAGCATGAATGCTTGGAAGTCAAATGTAGAATCAAGATGAAAAAGATAAAGAAATTAAACTGTGATGCTGGAGAGTAGTAATGGGGGACAAAGAAATGTTGGATGAACTGTATGAGTACTTTGTGTCAGTCTTCACTGTGGAAGACCCTAGTGAATGCCAGAAATGTGAGGGTGTCAGGAGACAGAAATGAGTGTCATTGATATTACTAAGCAGAAGGTGCCTGACAAGCTAAAAAGTCTGAAGGTAAGTATAGACCAGGTAGACTATACCCAAGGGTTTTGCAAGAGGTAGGAAAGAGATTGTGGAGGCATTCGTAATGATCTTTCAAGAATCACTGAATTCTGGAGTGCTTCCAGAGGACTGGAAAACTGCAAATGTCCACTATTTAAGGAGGGAGGCAAAAGAAAGGAAGTTATGGGTCAGTTAGCTTGAATTCAGTAGTTGGAAAGATGTTGGAGTCTATTATTAAGGATGAGGTTTCGGGGTCCTTGGAGGTACATGACAAAATAGGCCAAAGTCAGGATGATTTTCTAAAGGGATATTCTTGCCTGGCAAATACGTTGGAATTTGTTGAGGAAATAACAGGCAGGATAGACAAAGGAGAGTCAGTGGGTGTTGTATACTTGGATTTTCAGAAAGCTTTGACGAGGTGCCAAACATGAGGCTACTTAATGAGCCCATGGTATTACAGGAAAGATACTAGCATGGACAGAAGATTGGCTGACTGATAGGAGACAAAGAGTGGGATAAAGGAGGCCTTTTATGGTTGGCTGCTGGTGAATTGTGGTGTGCCGCAGGTGTCGGTGATAGGAGCACTTCTTTTCATGTTGTATGTCAGTGATTTGAATGATGGAACTTGTAGCTTTGTGGCCGACTTTATCAATGAAAGGAAAATAGGTGGAGTGGCAGGTAGTGTTGAGGAAGCAGGGTGTCTGCAGAAGGACTGAGACAGATTAGAGAATGGGCAAAGAAGTGGCAGGTAGAATATAGTGTAGGGAAATGCATGGTTATACACTTTGGTAGAAGGAATAAAGGTGTGGACTATTTTCTAAATGGAGGGAAAATTCAGAATTCTGAGGTGCAAAGGGATTTGGGAGTCCTTATGCAGGATTCCCTAAAAGTTAACTTGCAGGTTGAGTCAGTGGTAAGGAAGGTAAATGCAATGTTAGCATTCATTTTGAAAGGACTAGAATACAAAAGTAAGAATGTAATACTGAGACTTCATAAGGCATTGGTCAGAGCACACTTAAGTATTGTCATCGTGTTATGCTCCTTATCCAAGAAAAGATGTCCTGGCATTGGATAGGGTCCAGAGAAAGTTCATGAGAATGATTCTGGGAATGAAAGGGTTAACATATGAGGAGTGTTTGAATCTGGATCTGTACTCACTCAAGTTTAGAAGGGGGAAATCTCATTGAAACCAATCGAATATTCAAAGGCCTAGAAGATGGGATATGGAGAGGATGTTTCTTAAAGTGGGGGAAGTCTAGGACCAGAGGGCATGGGCTCAGAATTGAGGGCAGTCCATTTAGAACAAAGATTAGGAGGAATTTCTTTTGCCAGAATCTGTGGAACTCATTGCCACAGATGGCTTTATAGGCCAAGTCATTGGTTATCTTCAAGATAGAGGTTGATAGGTTTTGAATAATCAGGGTGTCAAAAGTTACAGGAAGAAGGCTGGAGAATAGGGTTGAGAAGAACAATAAATCAGCCAATTTGGAATGGGCCAAATGGCCTAATTCTGCTCATATGCCTTGTGGTCCTGTATGCCTGTTTATCCAAATATAGCTTGGCTTGGGAATTTGCCAAGATTATGCCCTCTTGCTTGGCTAGCTAGTTTAAGACTTCCACTTCCACATTAACGATTGGAAACATCTGCAATTTACTGCTAAGTTGACAGATTTTCCTTGGTATTTCTGACTTGGACTGTATTTCTGTCTCCACAGATGGTGCCTGAGCTCCAAAGAATTTCTGGGAGTTTCAGTTCAACTGTAATCGGGGCATCTTTTATGGTTTATTTTTAATGTCCCATGCTTAATTCTGAAATCCCACAAAGTTCTGTCCTTGGCACCGTGCATAATGCACTGTTGCAAAACTATTTGTAGACTTCGGAGACTAGTGTCAGCCACTTCCAACATGCTTTGTTGCCTTGTTTTGCAAGGTTATCTAGTAATGGAAAAATCTCCAGTTAATTATTATGAAAACTGAGACCACCATCTTTACTCCTATCAGGATTGGTCTGACTGCTCGTGATTCTATCTCCTTAATGTCATTATCTTAAACTAAACCAGAATTTTCACAGCTGGGTGCTCTGTTGCTCCTGATCTGAACCACAGTCACAAAAATCATCTATGTTCTCTAACATTATCTGCTCCTGTCTTTGCTTTAGCATATTTCAGAACAATCAAAGTTGTGATCAAGTGGAATAGGCCCTTTGGCCTATCATGTCTGTTGTCGCAATCCCATCTGCCTGCAAGTGATCCACATCCCTCTGTTCAATGCCTGTTAATGTCAGTCTAGATGCCACTTAAACAAAACATTCAAATCTCCTTTAAACTTGCCCTCTACCATCTTAAACCTATGCCCTCTAGTTGTTTTTGACATTTTAGAAAAATGATTGACACTCTACCCTGTTTATGCCTCTTATAATTTTATGTACTTCTGTCAAGTCACACCACAGCCTTCAATCCTCCAGATAAACTATTTCTAAGTTTGTTCAACCTGAAGTTTGTTCTACTTGAATTTAATGCACTCCAGTCAAAGTCTCATCCTTGTGAACCTCTTCTGCGTTGTTCCTTTCGTGTCTTGTGGCGCATTGGGTGGCAACTTTGCCTTTTCTTTAGCATTTTTGTCTGTTTTTTTACATGGCCAAGTTGCTTGCTCGATGCTCAACCCAGCACAGCTGGAAAGCGTGCAAGGAGCTGGCCAGATTCAGTCCGGGGACCACATGCCTCGAAGTTCAGTGCAGGTGTCTTTGACACCCTATCCACTTGTGCTACTGCTTTCAAGGAGCTATTGACTCGCACTCCAAGATCCCTCTTCCATTTACTGTATACTTTTTGCAGTTGACCTCATACTTGTCTGGATTAAACTCCATATGCCATTTCTCCTTCCAAGCCTCCAACTGCTTTATCCTTTGTCAAACTTTCTTTTTATTTACAACTCCACCAATTCTCACGGTATCTGCAAGCTTACTAATCAGACCATCAACATTTTCATCTAAATCATTAATATGACTTCTTGGAACAACAATTATTACAATGAGGTCTGATAAATGCATTTTCAAGATTCAGTGCCTGGAAAATGTATTCAGCCCCCACAGCTATATTTGCATTTTACTGTCTCATTTTCTAAATTGAGACAGGATTTTTGAGCTAATCTACAAAACATTTTGTATCATGTGAAATCAAAAGAAAAATTCCAAAACCTGCCAACAATTTAAGAAAAATTAAAAACCAAAATTGTGAGGCTGCAAAAGTATTCATCTCTTTTATAATTACTATGCTAAATTTCCTCAGGTGTAATACTTACCAACTCATCCAATTTGTTGATGTAGAAAATTGGAGGATCACCTGTTTTCACTTAATTCATAAGAGTAAATAATCACTCACTCTGTAAGGTCCAACAGTATGGTAGACTTTTAACAAACCAAACCAAAATTAAGACAAAAGAGCAATCAAGACAAGTCAGAGAAATGAATACAGAGAAGCACAAATCTGGGGAAGGGTACAAGTCCATCTCAAAGGCACTGAACCTACCCCAGAGCTCTGGAAAAAGTGGGGGGAAAAAGATACGAAACCACAACCACACTGCCTAGGTCAGGTCACCCTTCAAAACCCAGTTGGAAGAGACTAATGGTGCTTGTAAGAGGCTACTGTGATGCTAACAGTCACTCTGAGTGAGCTGCAGAAGTCAGTGGCTGCATCTGGAGATGATGTTCATGGCTGCACAATCTCTAAGGCCTTGTTCAAAAAGGATATTTATGAAAGTGGCAAAGAAGAAGCCCTGTTTTTTTTTTTATTTTAAAACAAGCATACCTTTGCCCACAGGAGCTTCTCTTACGAGCACCATTATTCTCTTCCAACTAAGTTTAGAAGGATGGCCTGACCTAGGTAATGTGGCTGTGGTTTCATTTTTTTTTCCACTTTTTCGAAGTGTCATTTAGAAGATACAGTAAAGATGTGGAAGAAGGTCTTGTGGTCAGATGAGACGAGTGGAACTTTTTGCCCTCAGTATTAAACAGTACCTGTGGTATAAATCTAATACTCGGCATCAGCCAGTTAACACCATCCCTGTAAAGTATGGTGGAGCTAAGATTATGCTCTGGGTATGCTTTTCAGCAGCTGGGACTAGAAATCTAGTCAGGATTGATAGGAAGGTGAATGCTGCTAAATACAGACAAATGCTGGATAAAAACCTACTAGCCTCTGCTAGAGGCTGAAACTGGGGAGGAAGTTTGTTTTTCAGCTGGACGACAACCCAAAGCATACTGCCAGAGCCACCACAGAGTAGCTTCAAATGAAGAAATTGATGTCCTTGAGTGGCCCAGTCAGAGTGCTGACCTTAACCCCATTGAATATCTCTAGCAAGACCTCAACATTGCTGTCCGCTGTGCTCTCCAACCAAACTGACACAGCCTGAACAGTTTTGCAAGGAGTAATGGGCCAACCTTGCTCCATCACATTGTGCAAAACTAATACTTAACCAAAAATACTATTGGTTATAAATGGCTGTGACAGGTGGTTGAACTAAGTACTGAGCCAAGGGAGATGAATTTCTTTTGAACTGCTGATTTTTCAATTTTTGAAGTTTTAGTTTTTCATGCTTTACAATTTTCCCAGTTTTGGGGCTCTACTGTGGGGGAGGGGAGGGAGCATGTGGTTCACAGATAAAAATTCTCAGTGAAATTGATCAAAATCCCTGGTTGTAATACTTATACTCATTTATATGATCAAAGCATTGGGGGCTGAATACATTTTCAAGGCACTGTATAAAGATTACAGCCCAAAGAGTGAGCAAAACATCCCATTGGTAGAGTGATCAAGAACATAGAATTAATGGTTGTCACTTTTGGTATATGTGCCATGAGAGAAAACTAGCTTTAAACAGTGAGTAGTTCAGATCTAGATAGAATACACTGCTAGTATTTGTTGTGGAGGCTCATTCAATTTTGTAGCATGCAAAATGGAACTGTATCGTTATCTAAATGGAAAGAATTTGCAAGGATGTGGCATAAAATTGCTGTGGACTTGACATCTGAATGGTCTCATTCTATGGTATAGCCATTCTTTTATATTTTAGATTAAATGAAAGATTATATGCAACCCCCTTCTGTTTGTTGAATTAATTTCTTTGCTTCAGCCTGGATCAGATGGTACAAGAACAGAAATTAAATCTACTGGGTTAATATTTATTTATATACACTATCTGATATTATTGCGAATCTGTATGAACATCTTGAAAGATTTCGAAGTTTACAGCTTGGTGTCTGGAAAGTAATGTATGACCAACATTAAATTTTTCTTGGAGCTTATAAATTAATGGATTAAGATAGCCTTTAAATATTAATTTTTTGAGATCTACCAAAAGCTAATTTTTTAAAAAAGGGGCATAAATGGTATCTTCAGATTCTTGGAGTTTACTGACATAGCCTGATTGAAGAATACATTCTTTTAGGCTGGTATTGTTCAATAAAAATTGCTGTGTTGACACACAGCTGTGCAACTAGTTCATCTGCTGTCTTACCGTTCTAGTAATCCATGTTTAATTCTGACTTCCTGTGTAAAGTTTTTATTTTCACTTTGTGACTACGTGGGTCTTTCCCAGGTGCCTCATTTGAAAGATGAGCAGATTTGTCAATTAATTCCTCCTGTGTATGTGTGTAATCAAATCTGGAGGTAAATGCGAATATGAGAATAAAATGGAATTAGTATAAATCGTTTCTTGATGTAAGTATGAACTCAGACCTGTAGGACCGGTTTCCAAGCTGTGTAATCCTTCGTAGATTTGGCAACACCATTTTTGCTTTGTGTGTAATTTAATAAGCTTGCTGTGCAGAATTCTTCATGCAGATAGCACCCTACACTGGCTAATTAGGTTTTGCTTTGGTTGATGATCCTCTGAATTGCTGCTCATTTAAAGTGTCAGTTTAATTTAACAATTGCATTCCTTTTAGAGTGTGTATATATATATTTACCATTTATATCAACTTTAATCAGTTTGGCTCATTGCTATTTGATGCAGTTTTTGCAAAGCCCACTGATGAAATATAAATTTGTTTATCGAAATAGACGTGCCATTTATCTATGTATGAGTACCCAGTGTCAGAAAAGAATTAACACTTTGCCATTCTGCATTTGCTGGATACAGCAGTTTTACAAGATAACAAAGAAAATTGATGGTGGCAAGTATTGTCAAGCTTCAAGACCAGAGCCTCTACCTGCGTCTGCAACTGAATGCTCAACTTTTTCATCAGCAGACCTCAATCAATGAGGATTGGTAACAATATCTTCTCTCTGCTGATCATTAATACCCGTGCACCTCAAGACTACACGCTTAACCCCCTGTTCTGCTCTTCATACACACATGACTGTGTGGATACGTACAGCACCAATGCCATCTTCAAATGCACCAACAATAATACTGTTGTTGAACGACTCACGGGTGGTAAAAAGTGAGCTTACAAGAGTGAAATAGGGCAGTGGGCTGAGTGGTGTGGCAAGAAAACCTGTAGCTCAACAGCAGCAAAATTAAACATCAGCTCAACTTCAGCTGTTTGATGACTTCAGGAAGGGAAAGGAAGGCGAACTTGCACCAGTCTGTGATGAGGGAGAATCAGTGGTGGAAAAAATCAGCAGCTTTGAATTCCTGGTGTTAACATATGGGATGAACTGTCCTGAGTCCAGCACATAAAGTAGATACATTTATAAAGGAGATGTGCCAGCATCTTGGGATGAGGAGTGGGTTTGGTTTGTCACCAAACACTCGAACAAACTTCTACAGATGTACTGTTGAAAGTATCCTAACTGGTTGCATCATGCTGTGTTGCAGAAGACATGAAGACATGGCCAAGAACACGAGAAGATGCAAAGTATAGTTTGTATCTATAGGAGGCACTGCCTCAATAAAACAACATCCATCATTAAAGATCTCTAACATCCAGGACATGCCATATTTGCAGCTACTATTGGGCAGGAGGCTGAAGTCCCAAATCACCAGGTTCAAAAACAACTAATTCCGTTCAGCCATTCAGTTCTTAAACTGCAGAACCCTAATCACATTGGAGTTTATAAACGCTATGACCATTCTGATCATTTTGCAATCAAATGGATTTTGATTTTGTTTTGTTAAATGTGTGTATTATTTGTTTTTTTTAATATGATGCTCTGTACCTGCGATGCTGCTGCAAATGTGCTTTATTGCACCTGTGCATACATTTACTTGTGCATATGAAAAATTCAATTTTGAGTTTCATTGGGACACATGAGATCTGGCACACGTTAGCAGACTGGATCAAAATTGGCTCGGCAACAGGAAGCAGTGGGTACTGGTGGATGACTGTTTTTCTGACTGGAGTTCAAGTCTCCATGTTACTAAAAGGATGGGAAGCTATTCCCATCAGAAAACTCACATCTCTTTGACATGAAAGTAAAATAATAGAAGCTTTCAAGATTAAGAAAGGAATTCATATCCACTTATAAAAGAAACCAACTATGAATCATTAATAAAACCATTAAGGAATTCAGGAAGAAAGGTTTCAGTACAAAGATTATTTTGACCATAGTACTTGTTCTCTCAAACAAGAGTTGAAGATATTATGGATGCACTTAGAAGGAGGGAGAGTGAGTGTGTGTGTGTGTGCGCGCACACACTCATGCACAGAAGGCTGAAATGGGTAATGCTGATTTAGTTAAATTAAACTAATTGTGGACTCTTGTGTGGTATAATTCTGGAATAGGCTTCATGGATGAATAGCCTGTTTTTAAGCTTCTGAATTCTAAGGAATTTTAGTAATTTTGTGAAACCACATTTAATTTTGGAGTAATTTTGCAACTTTTTTTTGGTGCAGCAAGAAGCACTGCTCACTGAATACATTACACAATGCGTGAGTATAAGCTGGTGGTTCTCGGTTCAGGCGGTGTTGGAAAATCAGCTTTGGTGAGTCCTGTTGAATTTGTTCATAACTTCATCTTCCTAGGGTTAACCACACTTGTATGACAGCCTTCATATCTACCTGCAAGTGCAAGTACTTAATGTTAATCCCGTTAATGATGGATCAACATCCCACTGTTCCCTTCTATTTTGAATCTAATTTGAGTATGTGTATACATGTATGTGTTATGAACCCAATTTTTATTTTGTCTGTCTTCCTCTCACTCAGTCTGAAACTAATTGCCACTGAATTACTGCACAACTAGGTATGATTGAAGAACTCCATATGAAGTTGATAGAAAAACAATTCTGGATTTGGGTGCCACAGTACATGGTCTTGTAGTCATAATGACATGGCATTGAACCCAGCCCTTTGGCCCACCACACCCAAGCCTTACATCATGCTTCCTATACTAATCTCATGTGCCTGCTATACCAATCTCATTAATCCCATATTCCTTTATGCCCTGTTCTTCAAGTACCTATCTAAAAGCCACTTAAGTGGTGTTACTGTTTGTGTTGTCCTCCTCCTTCCCCTCAGGCAGCTCATTCCAAATACTAACTTCCTCCTTCTCACCTTCAGCAAAAAGAAAGACAGAGCTGGGATCCATGCGGGTGCCTATGGCTACACTTAATGTTTGAAGAAAGAGGGAGGAGCCGAATGAGGAATTGTTGTGTGCGAGGACCAGTTTTGCAAGATAGAGGGTGGTGGTGGTGGAAGGGAACTGGTCAGGTCTGCTGTCTCAAAAGAAGGAGAGAGCTTTAAGGCCTTCTTGAAGTGGATGGAAGTGTAGAGGGACTGGACATCCATGGTGAAAATAAGGCAATCAGGGCCAGGGAAATATCTCAGATGTAGGTGGGAAGGTACTGAATCAAGGAAGATAAAATGGAGTTGAGGAATAACTGACAAGGCTGGAACGTTCCGAGATATGAAGGGTCTGGTGTGGTTAGGTCAGCCACCTGATCCTCCAGTGAGGACTGGCTCATGGACCTCTGGCTTCCCCCTGAAGTCAATAATTAGCTGCTTGATCTTGCTGACATTGAGTGAGAGGTTGTTGTCATTGTAGCACTGTTCAGCCAGATTTTCAATCACCCTCTTGCATACTGATTCATCACCACCTTTGATTCAGCCAACGACATTGCTATTGTCTTCAACTTGAATATGGTATTGGAACTATGCTTAGCCATACAGTTGTAATTGCAAAGTGAGTAGAGCATGGGGCTAAGCACACACCCTAGATCATTGAGGAGGTGTTGTTGCCAAACTGAACTGACTGATTTTTAAGTTCCTTCTATTGATCCATGCATTTCACTTTGCTGACCATTTGTTCTGATGTAATATATAAAAGAGTGCTAACTCCACCCCCCCCCACCACAATGCTGTAATGGGAGAGCTGTGTCCATATTCTTTTTCTGTAATGCAATTCTGTGGCAGCATATTTTATTCCTTATTTCAAATTTCTGGGTAATGATTTCTGAACTCAATCGACATGAATATCCATAATCTGAATGGCTGTAATGCAGATGTCACTTCTATTCAGAGTAGATGTACAAAATTTTTATGTCTCAAATGCTGGTTTTGGATGGGGTTGTTACTGAACACTTTAAAGTTCGACTTGTACAGTGTACTAATTTATTTCCATAACAACAAGTTGTACTGTTTTGCAGACGGTGCAGTTCGTTCAGGGAATATTTGTTGAAAAATATGATCCAACAATAGAGGATTCTTACAGAAAGGTGAGTTTACAATGAAGTCAATCTTGAATGTAACAAAGCTGGGATATGGCAATACCCTTTGGGGACCAAAGCTGCGAGTCTCGTCTTGATCACTGTATAGTAGACAACTGTGTTATTTCTCATGTTCTTACAGGCTTGTTTAGCAATAATGGGTATTTTTTGTTCAGGGGTATGAATATTGGATTTCAGCTAGAAATGTCTTGTTAGTGGTGCAAATCTGTTTTACACAGTTCTTTTCATAACGTGATTCACTTTCATAAAGATTGCAATATTCAGTAAAATGTCTGTTTTCTCTTAATATTTGCCGCATTTAGCACTGTAGTATTATCATTACTGTAAAAGTACTTTGAAGTTGATAATTCAGACCTATTTGTGTTAATTCCAGCATTTTTCCTTTCTTACAGCAAGTTGAAGTAGATGGACAACAATGTATGCTTGAAATCTTGGATACAGCTGGAACGGTAAAATACTAGTCAGAGCATTTCATCAAAGAGACAACAATTTCAGCCTAATTAGTCTCTGCTTATGTTTATATTTCATGTTTGTCTCTGATTCCATTTGCCTTTTAAAAATAGAAATGTGATATTCTAATTTCATTGATTTTTTTTTGCTGGTTTTGATTTGCCCAGGCTGACGATTCATTTGGATAATCTATCTAAGGGGTCCCCAACCTTTTTTGCACCACGGACCGGTTTAATATTGACAATATTCTTGCGGACTGGAGGGGGGTGTGTTCAAGTAGGGTGAAACTCACCTCAACATGTCTTTTACAGTTAGGGTTGCCAACTTTCTCACTCCCAAATAAGGGACAAAAGTAGCAGTCAAATCCTGGGACACTTGTGTTTACCCCGAGAAAGACTACAGTGACCATGAAGCCTTGCGCGGTCACCCGTGTCCGTATGCATGACGTGTGTGTACGTGCCGATTTCCCCCCCCCCCCCCCCCGCAAATCAGTTTTGGCTTAATCTTCCCGACTATACTGTACGTACATTATTTCTACTTTATATAGGCTGTGTATTTATCATATTCCTGCTTTTACTGTATATTAGTGTTATTTTTGATTTTATGTGTTATTTGGTAGGTTATTTTTTGGGTCTGGGAACGTTCAAAAATTTTTCCCATAGCCATTTCAGCTCGAAAGATTTCCTAGGAACGCTCTACCTTAGTGGGGGAAATATGGGACAAGGACAGTCCCGTATGGGGAAAACCAATTTAGCCCAATATACGGGATGTCCCGGCAAATACGGGACAGTTGGCAACCCTGTGTTCCATTTCAACAGTGTGTGACAGGGAATGAGGAAAGGTGCAACTTATATCATTTCCTCGGGGCCTGGTAGCACATGCTTTGCGGCCTAGTACTGGTCCGCGGCCCGGTGGTTGGGGACCGCTGATCTATCTGACCAAGGGCTTTCTGAAACTGTTGGAGAATAGTTGCAGCATTGCAGTTTATTTTATTCCTCTTCCCTAATTTGGTTTCCTTTTGGAAATGTTTTCCTTAACCACAATTTGTGATAAAGTTTTACATTATTACTAGTTGTTTTTTAAGTAAGCTATGGGTAGGATGTAGAGAATCTGTGAAGGAATATTGACGGTAAAAAGTGGATAGGATGGTGATAGGTGGTATACAGTATAATTTGGGAATATTATGCACTGCTTGAGAGAAGGGATAGAGAAAAGTTTTCAGAGAAAAATGTTGGTGTATAGAGCGATTTGGATATGTGGTTCACAAGATACAAAAAGTAAATGTGCAAGTATAGCCAGTGTTAGGAAGGTATGTGAATTGGTTTTGTTATAAAGGACTTGATCTGCAAAATTAAACAAATTTTTCTGAAATTATGTTAGGCTTTGAGGTTGGACATAATGTGTGCTGATTTGGTCATTTTACCTGCAAAGAGCATATACTTGGACTCAGTGGGGAGTTAATTTGCCACATTGATTCCAGGGTGAGGGGGCTGGGCTAAGCAGATTGGATGAGGACGGCCTATGCTTGCTATAGATCAGAAGAAAGGGCTTGGGATTGACAGACAAGGTGCCAAGATAGTTCTAATTGTAAAGTTGGAACAAAGGTGCATTGAAATGGGTTGATATTTTAGAATGGGGGGGGAATTGTTTATGGAGGGTTTGTAAATTTTTGGCATTTTTTGTGGGTGCTGCTCATTTGTGAATATGCTCAAAGCTGGGGTAAACAGATTCTTAGCAACCAGAGGAATCAAAGGTTATGGCAATCAGACGGAAAAGTAGAACTAAGCGATTGGATCTGCTTCCTCTTACTGAATAGCGGAACAGGCTTGTGGAAGCCTTGTGCCCTGCTCTTTCTAATCTTTACGAATCAAAGTTCTTTTGAATACATTCACCTCTTTATGCTGTTAGATTTATTTCTAGCTTCACCTCTTAATGTTAGATTTATTTCTAGCCACCAGTTTTGGATTCTAACAGAAATATTCTTATAAATCAGGCTTCAAATCAAATGAACAGGCAATGACATTTTTTTTAAGTGATCTTGTGCAATCTAGTTATATTTTATGATGATAAGCACTAGGTCTTGTAAGCTGTTCTTCAGGAGATGCACTCAAGAAGGTATAAATAAACCACTTAGCTCCTCAAACCTGCCCTGCAATTCAATGTGCTCTATCCCAAGCCTCAATTCTTCATCTGTGTCAGATGCCTATAGCTCTCAATCCCCTAATCTTTCTGTCAAAAATGTATTTACCTCCACTTTAAATACCTATGATGATCTAGTCCATGACTTTCTGGGATTGAAAAAAAACTCTGGATACTCACTACCATCTGCAAAAAATAACTTGTTACATGCCTCAATTTCGAATGTTTGCCTCCGTACCTTGAAATTGTGTCCCCTTGAGACTCTCCCACCAGTGAAAATAACTCAACATTTACCCTGTCATGCCCCATCAAGGTCTTGGATATTTCAATTAAGATCTCCTAAACTCAAAATCACAGACCCAAACTGTTTAAAGTCTCTTCATAAGACAATCCACTCATCCCAATTTCCAAATATATTTTACATTTCTTTGCCAGTTCAAGATTCCTTAATGTTATTTCCAGTACACAAGTATAAAAGGGAATGAAATAATTGTTACTCAGATCTGATGCAGAACAACAAAAGACAATAAGATATAGAGAACACAATAATAATAATATAAATATGTAAGATTGCTTATATACATAGATTTATTAAATATCCATAAAGCGACACGAGCACGGGAGTGTCTGTACGTAATGTGACTGACAGGAAATGATAGAAGTAGGGGGTGGTTGGGGTGTGGAAGGGTGGGTTAGTGGGTGGAGAGATGTTGATCAGCCTTGCTGTTTGGAAAAAGTAACTGTTTTGGGGTCTGGTGGTCTTGACTTGGGCGCATTGTTTCATTTTTTTCAGCTTTGTTGGAGATGTGCTCAATGCTTGTTCACTGAACCCTGCTAAGACTCATTCTGTGTGCATTTTCAATAGCAATCTGCCCAAGTCCTTCTGCACAACCCTGCTTCTTTAACACCATCTGCCCAAGCACCTATCTCTGTATCACCTGCAAACCTGGCCACAAAGCTACCAATTCTAATCTAGCTCATTGACATATAACATAAAAAGAAGTGGTCTCAACGCAAACCCCCACAGAACACTGATGGCCAACTAGAAGATGTCCCCTTTATTCCCACTCTTGGCCTCACCTTGTCAAAGGCCTTCTGAAAATCTGAGTAAATAACATTCTCTGACTTTCCTTTGTCTATCTTGGCTGTTGTTTGCTCAAGCAGGATTTCCCCTTTGGAGAACAATGCTAACTTTGGCCTAGTGTGTGCCTCCCAATACCCCAAACCTCATCATCAGCAATGGACTCCCACATCATCCCAACCACTGAAGTCAGGCTAACTGGCCTATAATTCCCTTTCTTCTGCCTCCCTCCCCTCTTGAAGAATGGAGTGACATTTGTAACTTTCCAGTCTTCTGGAACCATTCTGGAATCTAGTGATTCTTGAACGATAGTTATTAATGCCTCCACAAACTCTTCAGCTACCTTTTTCAGAATGTAATCCATCTGATTCAGGCGACTTCTCTACCTTCAGACTTTTCAGCTGCCCAAGCACCTTCTCCTTAGCAATAGCAACTACACTCATTTCGTACCCTTGTCACTCTCAATTTTCTGACACACTGCTGGTATCTTTATATATATGAGAAAACTCTTAGTGTCCTCTTGTATATGTTATTGGCTAGATTATCTTGATATTTCATTTTTTTTAATCCTTATTGCATTTTTAAATTTGCCTTCTGGTTTTTAAAAACTTCCTAATCCTTGAATTTCCCACTAATATTTGCTGTATTGTATGCTCTGTCTTGCTTTTATACTCTCTTTGACTTCCCTTGTCATCCACGGTTGTCTCATCCTCCCTTTACAATATTTCTTTCTCGTTGGGACGTTTCTATCCTGCACTTTTCAGATTTCTCCCAGAAACTCCAGCCTTTGCTGTTCTGCTGTCATCCCTGCTAGTGTTTCCTTCCAATCAACATTGGCCAGCTTCCCCCATGCCTCTAATTCCCTTTACTACACTGTAATACTGACCATCTGATTTTTAGCTTCTCAAACTACTGGATGAATTCTTGTCATGATCACTGTTCTTTGCCTTAAGCTCCCACATCATCTCTGGTTCATTACACAACACCCAATCCAGAATTCTTTCCCATAGTGGACTCAACCACAAGCTGCTCTAAAAAACCAATTTGTTGGCATTCTAGAAGTTTCCTCTGGTTCCAGCACCAACCTGATTTTTAGTGTACCTGCATATTGAAATCCCCCATGACAATCATAATAATTGCCTTTTCTATCTCCCATTGTAATTTGTACCCCACATCCGGGCTACTGTTCAGGAGCCTGTATATAACTTGCATCAGGATCTTGTTACTCTTATAGTTTCTTAACCCTACCCATAATAATTCTATGTCTTCCGATCCCATATCACCTGTTTGTAAGGATTTGATTTCATTTTTTACCAACAGAACCATCCCATCCCCTCTGCCTTTTGATACAATATGTATCCTTGGATGTTAAGATCTGCCTACAATGTCATACCTGCCAATCTCTAACTACCCTACAAGGTCATCCTGGTTATTTGGTATGCTGTGTGTATTCCAACAGAGCACCTTCAGTCCTATACTCATCATCCATTTCAATTTTGCCCCCATGTTATATTTCAACTCATCCCATTGACTGCAATTTTGCCCTATCATCTGCCTGTTCTTCCTCAGTCTTATCACTCCAAATTCCATTCCACTGCCAAATTGGTTTAAACCCTCCAGTTGGTTTAAATAGCTCTAACACATCTGCCTGCTATGGTATTGGTCTCCTTCGAGTTCAGGTGTAACCTGTCCTTTTTGTGCAGGTCGTACACTCCTCTGAAGAGATCCCATCTATCAAGGAATCTGAAACCCTATCTCCTGCACCAATTCCTCAGCCGCACATTTATTTGCCCAATCATCCTACTCTTACCTTCACTGGCATGTGGCACAGGCAGCATTCAAGAGATTGCTACCCTTGAGGTCCTATATTTCAGCCTTCTACCTAATTCCCTGTATTCTCTCTTTAGGAGACTTTTTTTTCCTACCTATGTTGTTGGTACAAATATGTACCACAACTTCTGGTAGTTCAACCCCCCCCCCCACCACCACCTTTAGAATGCTGTGGACCCAATCCGAGACACCTCTGATGCTGGCATCTGAAAGGCAACATACTATCTAGCCCACAGAATCTGCTGTCTCCTTCTCTAACTATGGAATCCCCTATAGCTAGGTGACTTTAACATTCCACGTATTGACTGGGAATCCAATAATGTAAAAGGACTAAATGAGATGGAGTTTGTAAAATGTGTTCAGGAAAGCTTCCTTCATCAGTACATAGAAGTCCTAATGAGAGAGTGTGTGATACTGGATCTGCTATTAGGGAATGAGACAGGGTAGGTGACAGAAGTTTGTGTAGGAGTACACTTTGCATCCAGTGACCACAATGCCATTTGTTTCAAAGTAAGTATGCAAAGAGAGAGGTCTGGTCTGTGGGTTCTGTTTCTAAATTGGAGAAAGGCCAATTTTGATCATATCAGAAATGATCTGGGAAGTGTGGATTGGGACAGGCTGCCTACTGGCAAAGGTGTACTTGGAAAGTGGTGCACTTCAGAAACAAAATTTGAGAGTATAATGCTCACATGTGCCTCTCAGAATAAAAGGTAAGATAAAAAATGTAGGGAACCTTGGGTTTCAAGTGATATTCAGGCCCTGGTTAAGGGAAGAAGAAAAAAAAAAGGAGGTACATAGCAGTTATTGGCAAGTAGGAACAAATTAGATGCTTATGGAGTACAAGAAATAAATCAGCAAGGCTAAAAGAAAGCATGAGGTTGCCCTAGCAGACAAGATGAAGGAGAATCCTATGGATTCTACAGGTACTGTATGTTATGAACGAAATAATTGCTAGGGACAAAATTGATCCTCTGGAAGATCAGAATGGTAATCCATGTGTGGAGCCAAAAGAGATGGGGTAAATCTTAAATGCATTCTTTGCATCTGCATTTCCTGGAGGGACAGATACAGAATCTATAGAAGTGAGGTGAAGTGTTATCACTTTCGTGGACCCTGTACAGATCACAGAGGAGGAGATGTTTATTACCCTGAGGCAAATCAGGGTGGATAAATAACCAGCGCCTGACCAAGTGTTCCCTTGTACCCTACGAGAGGCAAATGTAGAGATTGCCAGGGTCCTAGTTGTGAAATTCAGAACATTCTTAGCGACAAGAGAGGCACTAGTGGATTATAGAATTGCCATTGTTGTTCCACTGTTTTTTTTTTAAAAAAATGCTCTGAACAGAAACCAGGAAATTATAGGCAGGTGAGTTTGACATCAGTTGTGGGAAAGTTATTGGAAGGTATTCTAAGGGACCGGATGTACAAGTACTTGGATAACCATGGACTGATTAAGGAAAGTCAGGATGCCTATGTGAGTGGTAGGTCATGTCTCACCAATCCTATAGAGTTTTTTGAGGAAGTTACCAGCAATCTGGATGAAGGAAAGGCAGTGGATGTTGTCTACATGGACTTCAGCAAGGCATTTGGCAAGGCCCCACATGGGAGGTTGGTCAAGAAGGTATAGTTGCTCAACACTCAGGATGTGACTGTTGGTGTGCTGCAGGTGCTGGGTCCTTCATTTATTATCTATATCAATTATATGAATGATAATGTGGTTAACTGGATCAGCAGCTTTCTGGATGACACCAAGATTGGGGCTGTAGTGGACAATGAAGAAGGCTGTCATGGCTTGCAGAGGGATGTGCGTCAGCTGGAAAAATGGCAGATGGAGCTTGATGTAGACAAGTGTGAGGTTTTGCCCTTTGGTAGGACCAACCAGGGTAGGTCTTGCACAGTGAATGGTAAGGCACTGAAGAGTGTGGTAGAGCCAAGGGATCTGGGAATACAGGTACAAAATTCATTGAAAGTGGCGTCACAAGTAGGTAGGGTCATAAAGAGGGCTTTTGGCACATTGGCCTTCATAAATCAATATATAGAGTACAGAAGATTGGATGTTATGCATCTTATTCCTCAGAAGATGTTAGTGAGGCCTAATTTGGAGTATTGTGTGCAGTTTTGGACACTTACCTACAGGAAAGATGTAAACAGAATGCAGAGAAAACTTACAAAGATGTTGCCAGATCTGGAGGACCTGAGTTTCAAGGAAGGGTTGAATAGGTTAAGACTGCATTCTTTAGAATGTAGAAGATTGAGAGGAGATTTGATCGAGGGATACAAAATTATAGGGGGTATAGATAGAGTAAATGCAAGCAGGCTTTTTCGCCTGAGGTTGGATGGGACTGCAACTAGAGATCATGGGTTAAGAGTGAAACATGATAAGTTTAAGGGGAACATGAGGGGAAACATCTTCACTCAGAGGGTCATGGGAGTGTGGAATGAGCTGCCAGCACAAGTGGTGCATTCAAGCTCGATTTCAATATTTAAGAGAAGTTTGGATAGATACATGGATTATAGGGATATGGAAGGCTGTGGTCTTGCTGCAGGTCAAGGGGGCTAGGCAATTTAATTAGTTTTGGCATGGACTAGATGGGCTGAAGGGCCTGTTTCTGTTCTGTACTTCTGCCCTCTTCTGAGCCGCAGAGCCAGAATCAGTGCCAAAGACCTGGTCCCGCTAGGTTCAGTATATCATGGACATTCAGGAATGTTACTGTGCTTTCCTTCTTTTATTTTAATTTATCCCATAAATTATAAAACTGACAGGGTCGTAAACTGGTGTGTGTTTGCAATCATGCAGTCACTATTACTGTTCATGTGCGAATTGGGTAATATTTTGAACATTAAGCTGGTTCCAAAACCAGTTAATCCAGCATGATTTCATCATTGGGCTGATGTGTGTTACTGTTTTTTTTAAACTAGTGAGATGGGCAAAACAGTCCAATCTAAAACTTACTGAAAAGTGTGATTTTTGTTTTCCTCATAAAATGCAGTTTTATATGCAGTCATTTAACTAGTATAAAATTTTACTTTAATACTTGCTAATTTAAGTGATATTTGTTAATTATTTAAAGATACTGAAAACTATAGAATGATAGTCATATTTCATTTACAGGAGCAATTTACTGCAATGAGAGATCTATACATGAAAAATGGACAAGGTTTTGCTTTAGTGTATTCTATAACAGCACAATCGACTTTCAATGACTTGCAAGATCTTAGAGAGCAAATTCTTAGAGTGAAAGATACTGATGATGTAAGTATGTACAACCAGCTTTTTGTTTTGGGAAACCCTAATTTAGAATTTTTCAAATTTTTTTTAATCAAGCTTATAATTAAAATGTTTGCTTCAATCGTGGGACAAATTATAAAATGACCATAGGAAAAAGAAGAGATTAATGGCGCAGAGCTTTTAAAATTATACTGAAAGAGATTAATTTATTCTTGAAACAGCTGAGCTTATGCAGTGTTCTGTAAAACTAATGTACAGCGCTACACAATATTCACAATTTACCATCTTATGATTTTGACAGAACCAAAGTATGTAATCCATTTTAATTTTTTTTAAGTTTCTATTTTTGCCCTCAACCAAAATATTGTTTGTTTTGATGGGTTCTAAATTGCCCCCAGTCCTAAGCCACTTTTTTTTTTAAGAACAATTTTATTTGACTTTGTCTTTTTTAAGCTTCTTTTGTTAGCTGTTGTTCAATAATCTTTTTATTTTGTTTTTGTATCAGAATTAATTGTGCAACTCTTGCAGTCCTGTGTTTGGTCTTAAACTATTAACCTTTACCTATACTTTGCATGCCTTTCATTGAAGCTCCTTGGTGATCTGTCATAGCTATGTTGCTTCTCTTACATTCATAGTTTCCTTCTGTTTAAATTTAGGTCACTGATTTTTGGGTTGAACTACTTCCCTTTTCAATTCTATCATGTTATGCCTAACGTATTCTCACAATAGGATTATTGATTAACCCCTTTCATCGCGTATTACTTGTTCCCTAATTGGCCACTCAGTGTATATGGCCCTCCTCTGGTCAAGTTCGACCATGAATGTTGCTTCCTAGCTGTCAAGCCAAGACAGTACAATATAGAGGGGGAAGCTGTTGCCTGTGCAGCAGGCTGCGCCTCTCCAGGGAGCTGATGAGTCTAAAGAAACAGCAGAGATAGATACAGTTTGGCAGTAGCAGTATGGCAGGAGTGGCCTTTCAGCGTTAACAGCCATAAGGGACTCTAACCCCAAATTTTTTCTCCGGGTTTACTCCCGAAGGTTTCCCCATGAGTGGGTACAGCCACAAGGTAGTGTAAGTTTGAAATCAGAGTTTTCCTTCTCCTAGATAAGCTGCCAACCATGGCTGACAAACCCTATCTGCCCAGTTTTTAAGGTACTAGTAACCCGCTTTTGCCACTTCTGTCCGTAGAAAAACTTCCAGGCTTAGTAGCTAAGTCACACGTGAAGACCAGACCCCTCCATGTATTGATTGAAAAATATCATCCCAAACACTCTCTCAGGAACTTATCCTCTCTGGTTGCAAGAGCCTTAAAATCTAATAAATAAGTGCAGAAGCTGGGGCTCCTCTAATACTACCTCCTGATCCCCATCACAAGCTTACTCACAGACACATTTTCTGTACAGGGACTAAGCTCTATATACTTGACTGGCTTGTATTGTATCCTACTTTCCTAAGAATTCATCATTTCCAAGGTATTTAATTGAAAACATTCACTCCCTCAAAAGAGAAACCTTTTTCCTCCCTGTATCTCTGACTTAACTCCTCATCTCCTATCAAAGCTAGAATTCCTCAAACTACTGTCATTTATAGAACATGGAATAGTACAGCACAGTACAGGCCCTTCGGCCCACAATGTTGTGCCGACCCTCAAACCCTGCCTCCCATATAAGCCCCCACCTTAAATTCCTCCATATACCTGTCTAGTAGTCTCTTAAACTTCACTAGTGTATCTGCCTCCACCACTGACTCAGGCAGTGCATTCCACGCACCAACCACTCTCTGAGTAAAAAACCTTCCTCTAATATCCCCCTTGAACTTCCCACCCCTTACCTTAAAGCCATGTCTTCTTGTATTGAGCAGTGGTGCCCTGTGGAAGAGGCGCTGGCTATCCACTCTATCTATTCCTCTTATTATCTTGTACACCTCTATCATGTCTCCTCTCATCCAAAGCAATTATTACAATGTAGCTGATTTGGGTAAACATGTCCACAAGCTCTGAGATATTTCAGTAATAATGTTTTCTGTCCTTGTACCTGTTTATTTAGTATAAATCATGTTTACCTCTGTTTACTATATTTAATTAAATGCTATAGGTTAATTTATACTTCAAGTTAAATTGTCATTCAGTGATACATGAATACCAAATTGCTTCACGTGTAGCTTGGAGACTAGGCCTGGCGGAACTGTTTCTACTGACAAGAGAAGGGGCAAAGATGGACCACTGGCGCTTCATAACCAGTTCGGGCAGCTGGGGCCCATCAGCCTTGAACGGCAGCCCGCGTAGAAGGAAAACTGATTTTAAACCTCCGCTCCTTTGTGGCCATACCCACTCATGGGAAAGGCTTCGGGAGTAGACCTTGAGGAAGAAATCTGGAGCCGGGCTCCCTAAGGCAGTTTGATGTTGTTTACAACTTCACTCTGGCAACTTCTGCAATAACACTGGTGCCAAGATGTATCAGCGCTTGCCCTTCAGGACTACATCAGTGACGTGGAGAGGGGGAGCCCGCTGCATGGGCAACAACCGGTTCTTCAAATCTTCCCACCCAGGATTGCGCCCTGGAGAAGACTCTTCACTCAGCGTTGACACAACATGGAAGCAGCAGTTACCGATGATAAGCCACTGCGCTCGATTGGCGGAGAGGTGAGGCGCCAGAGGCTGCTTCTAATGGTGGGAGAGGTCCGAGGACCTCAATAGGTAGCTCCTGCCCGCCTTAAGCTGGGTAGTCCCCAGTCAAAAAGTGCTGCCTTGTCACGGTCCACGTGCTCCACTGGATGTGTGGGGCATAGGGAACCCCCGACAAGTGGATCGATAACCTTACACCCGGCAAAAAAAAAAGCAAACGTCAAAAGTATTTCGCCCTCAAGATAGGTACTTGGAACATATGGACCATGACACCAGGCCTTACAGCAGACCTGCAAGATTTGAGCAATGCCCGCAAGACCGCAGTGATCAACAGCGGACTGAGCAGACTGCAGATGGACATGATTGCTCTTCAAGAAACGAGGTTCTCTTCCTCTGTAGGCTTATGCGCCTACATTAACATCTGCTGGACAATGCTGAGGATGTTCTACGAGTCTGCAGTGCCCAGTCCTATCATGTTTGCTGTTGTATGCTGGGGCAGCAGGCTGAGGGTAGCAGACACCAACAGGATCAACAAGCTCATTCGTAAGGCCAGTGATGTTGTGGGGATGGAACTGGACTCTCTCACGGTGGTGACTGAAAAGAGGATGCTGTCTAAGTTGCATGCCATCTTGGTCAATGTCTCCCATCCACTACATAACGTACTGGGTAGGCACAGGAGTACATTCAGCCAGAGACTCATTCCACCGAGATGCAGCACAGAGCGTCATAGGAAGTCATTCCTGTGGCCATCAAACTTTACAACACCTCCCTTGGAGGGTCAGACACCCTGAGCCAATAGGCTGGTCCTGGACTTATTTCATAATTTACTGGTATAATTTACATATTACTATTTAACTATTTATGGTTCTATTACTATTTATTATTTATGGTGCAACTGTAATGAAAACCAATTTCCCCCGGGATCAATAAAGTACGACTATGACTATTAACCTCTACCCAGGAAGCTAAAGACAAGTTCTATGATGAACTCAGTGCTGCCACCATTCATTCACAGTGACTTTAATGCAGGAGTTGGCAGTGACCACCACGGCTTCCCTTCCCTGTTTGGGACTGTTCAGAACTGGAAAGATGAAGGAAAACGGCCAGTGCCTCCCTGAACTCTGCTGCCTACATGACCTCTGTATCACTAACACCTTCAGCACCGAGCCTCAACACAAAGTGTCATGGAGACATCCAAGGTCCAAACATTGGCACCAACTTGATCTCATCTTCGCAAGACACAGCAGTCTTCAGACTGTCAAGCTGACACACAGTTACCAGAGTGCAGATTGTGACACCGACCACTCCGTTGCGTGCAGCAAGGTAAAACTTCAGAAGGGATGGGAGGCCACACATTGTCACCAGCAATACTGGTGACTCTGTAAAGATAGCAGAGTTTCTGCAAGCCTTGGAGGAAGCTCTGCCTGGCTGTCCTGACACCAATGTCAGCAAGAGACAGGAAACCCTGCGGGACACCATCTACAGCACTGCGGGGGGTGGGGGGGGGGGGGGGGAAGACAGTTAAGTTTGCTGGCTGGTTTGAGGCCCACTCTGAAGTGCTGTTGCCTCTGATTGAGGAGAAAGAGAAAAGCACTGACCACATACAAGTCCTCTGCTAGCGAGAAGAACCTACAAGTACTCGGTCTACCCGGAACAAAGTTCAACAGGCGGTGTGCTAATGATTACTGGCTCCAGCTCTGCTCCAACATACAGGAGGCTGCTGACACTGGCAACATTAGAGGAATGTACAATGGAATCAAGCTAGTCATTGGTCCATTACAGAGCAAGACTACCCCACTAAAGTCATCAACGGGAGAGGTCATCAAGGACAGAACACAATAGATGGAACGCTGAGTTGAACATTACTCGGAGCTGTATGCCAGAGAGACTATCATTTTAAAAAAAAAAGCTCTGAGCACCATTGAACCTCTGCTCACCATGATCAAACTTGATGAAGACCCCACATGGAGGAACTCAGCGGGGCACTAGAAGCACTTCCTTCTGGGAAAGCACCAGGAAAAATTGACATCCCTCCTAAGGTTCTCAAATGTGCCAAGGACACCCTCATCCCAGAGCTGCACCAAATCCTCTGCCAGTGTTGGAGAGAAGGCAGTGTACCCCAAGACATGAGGAACGCAAATATCATCACTCTCTACAAGAACAAGGGCGACAGGAGCAACTATAACAACTATCATGGCATCTCTCTTAGAGTTCTGGGGAAGCTTTTTGCTCAAGTTGCCCTGAAGTATCTCCAGCTGCTTGAAGAAAGGGTCTGTCTTGAGTCTCAGTGTGGGTTCAGGGCTGAGCGGTCCACCATCGACATGATCTTCTCCCTCATGTAACTGCTAGAGAAGTGCAGAAAACAGCAGAAACCACTCTACATTGCCTTCATCAATCTTACTAAGGCAGTCGACCTTGTGCGCAGAAAGTGCCTCTTTGAGATCCTTGCCAAGATTGGCTGCCTCCCAATCCTACTCATCGGGTCGTTTCATGACAACATGAAGGGGACCATAGTGTTTGCTGGCTCTACATCAGAGTCCTTTAACATCCTGCAACCCGGGGTAAAATGGGTGTGTCCTTGCTCCGATGCCGTCCGGCATCTTCTTTGCTGTCCTGCTCAAGTCCGCCTTTGGGGAGGCCACTGAGGGCACTTAACTCCATTCAAGATCAGACAGAAACTTCTTCAGGCTGTCAAGACTCAGAGCAAGGATCAAAATGTAGATAAGGCTCCTCAGAGACTTTCTGTTTGCTGATGACGCAGCTGTCGCAACTCACTTACAGCAGGAGCTACAAGATCTCATGACTCGCTTTGCGGAAACCTGCCAGGAGTTTGGCCTGACTATCGGCCTGAAGAGGACACAGGAGAGGGACAAGACATTGACGACAAGCCATCCATTAACATTGTCAACTATGATCTGGAAGTCGTCCACAAATTCACATATCTGGGCTCCACGATATTGGATAACCAGTCACTCAAAAGCAATATCAACAAGCGCATCGGAAAAGCAGCCGCAGCTTTTTCAAGGTTGGCTGAGGGAGTCAGCCAACCTTGAAAAAGTCCAGAACACCAAAGTCCAGATGTACACAACCTGTGTGCTGAGCACTTTGCTCTATGCTGGCAAAACTTGGACCCTGTGCACAAAACAAGAGCAGCGACTCAACGCTCTCCATATGCGCTGCCTCAGACACATACGTGGTATCACCTGGGAAGACAAGGTTACCAACAACAGTGCTCAAGAGAACAGGCGCCACCTCCTTGTTCACCTTCCTCAAACAGGCGTATGTGCTGGCTAGGCCCATCTTGCACATGGCAAATGGTCGTATACCGAAGGACATTTTCTTTGGGGAGCTGGACTCTGGAAAGAGACCAACAGGAAGACCCAGCTGCACTACAAGGGCACCTGCAAGCGTGACCTCAAGGCCCTTGGTATTAGCGCCAACACGTGACAGCCACTTAATGCTTTATAGACATTAAGAAAGAGGATGCGCTGGAGCTTTTGGAAAGCATCAAGTTGGGTAAGTCACTGGGACCGGACGAGATATATACTTCATGCTACTGTGGGAGGCGAGGGAGGAGATTGCTGATCCTCTGGCAATAATCTTTGCATCATCAATGGGGACAGGAGAGGTTCCGGAAGATTGGCGGGTTGCAGGTGTTGTTCCCTTATTCAAGAAAGGGAGTAGAGCTAGCCCAGGAAATTATAGACCAGTGAGTCTTACTTCAGTGGTTGGTTAGTTGATGGAAAAGATCCTGAGAGGCAGGATTTATGAACATTTGGAGAGGCATAATATGATCAAGAATAGTTATCATGGCTTTGTCAAAGGCAGGTTGTGCCTTACAAGCCTGATTGAATTTTTTTGGGGATGTGATTAAACACATTGATGAAGGTAGAGTAGTAGATGTAGTGTATATGAATTTCAGCATTTGATAAGGTACCCCGTGCAAGGCTTATTGAGAAAGTAAGGAGGCATAGGATCCAAGGGGCCCTTTGAGGATCCACATTTGGCTTGCCCAAAGAGTGGTTGTGGACAGGTCATATTCGGCATGGATGTTGGTGGCCAGTGGTGTGCCTCAAGGATCTGTTCTGGGGCCCCTCCTCTTCGTGATTTTTATAAATGACCTGGATGAGGAAGTTGGAGGGAAGGGTTAGTAAATTTGCTCATGACACAAAGGTTGGGTGCGTTGTGGATAATGTGGAGGACTGTCAGAGGTTGCAGCGGGACATCGATAGGATGCAAAACTGGGTTGAGAAGTAGCAGATGGAGTTCAACCCAGTTAAGTGTGAGGTAGTTCATTTTGGTAGGTCAAATATAGTGGCAGAATATTGTATTAATGGTAAGACTCTTGGCATTGTGGAGGATCAGAGGGATCTTGGGGTCCGAGTCTATAGGACACTCAAAGCTGCTGCACAGGTTGACTCTGTGGTTAAGAAGACTTGCGTTGTATTGGCCTTCATCAACCATGGGATTGAGTTTAAGAGCCAAGAGGTAATGGTACAGCTATATAGGACCCTGGTCAGACGCCACATGGAGTACTGTGCTCAGTTCTGGTCACCTCATTACAAGAAGGATGTGGAAACTATAGAAAGGGTGCAGAGGAGATTTACAAGGACATTGCCTGGATTGGGGAGCATGCCTTATAAGAGTAGGTTGAGTGAACTTGCCCTTTTCTCCTTGGAGCGATGGAGGACGAGAGGTGACCTGATAGAGGTGTATAAGATGATGAGAGGCATTGATCGTGTGGATAGTCAGAGGCTTTTTCCCAGGGCTGAAATGGCTAACACGAGAGGGCACAGTTTTAAGGTGCTTGGAAGTAGGTACAGAGGAGATGTCAGCAGGTTTTTTACGCAGAGGGTAGTGAGGGCGTGGAATGGGCTGCCGGCGATGGTGGTGGAGGTGGAAACGATAGGGTCTTTTAAGAGACTCCTGGATAGGTACATGGAGCTTAGAGAAATAGAGGGCTATGGGTAACCCTAGGTCATTACTAAAATAAGTACATGTTCGGCACGGCATTGTGGGCTGAAGGGCCTGTATTGTGCTGTAGGTTTTCTATGTTCTATGTACTGATATCCAATAGGGTCTTCTGATCACAAGAAAAGCAACTATGACAATCACTTGCTGTTAGACTGCACACAGTCTTTGCATACCTTTGCACACCTCTAATTAGCAGGCAACAACACAGTCGGCACCAAGTCCAACTCCTTCAATTTCTCCACCAACAAGCAACAATGCTAATGGGGTAGAACTGCAGTATTTCAAGTTCTTAATGTCCAGCAGGGTCTTGCGATAGTAAAAAAAAATTAAAGAAAGACAATAACACATTTATTATTACCGTAGAACCCACTGTGTATGAGCATGCCACCATCTTAACCAGTTAGTTCATAGCTATCAATGAGTTATCTGCCGTTTCCACTTGAGCAGGCTCCTTACCCTATGCTTTAACTACCATCAACTCGTTCAGGATTAGATTCCCTTTTTATCCAAGTCTTTGACAAAACCTTGGTAATTTTTATTGGAGGATATGCTGATAATGCTCTGTGGATACCTTGAGCAAGTGAATGTTCATATTTAAGTTCTAGAGTTTATCTTCAGTTTTTAAGTCTTTTCATATCAATCATTTGTTCTTTAATAGTACTTAATAGAAACCAAGCCCCAGGGTAATTTGGTGCAAAACACTAAAGCTATGCTTATGATCTAACAATTACAATTTTTAAAAAGCCTGTGGTCTTGAGGACTACTGGGATAATTCGGCAAGTTTCCATCAAAAAGGGCCTCTGTTGTGCATTATCATTAAAAAAAACTTCTCCTTGTTGACCAGTAGTAAAACGCCGAAGGCTGAATCGACTATCAACCTTTTGTTTTCAACTGCAAGATCAGTACTTGAAGCAATAAGTAGCTGATCTGCTAACTGATGCTGTGGAAGATTTCTATTTAAAATATCAATTTTCAGGCCATTTGCAGCTCATCAACTGACAACAGCACAGAGAGCAAGTACAACATTGAAATGCTACCCTGATACTTTCATCTTTTTGTGATTGTATTGTACATTAGATTTCAGACTCAAAATAAAAACCTGTATTTAAAACGTCTTAATTTACTTCCCACCTTGTATGTCCATTGCTCGTTTAATTTTTGGATTTTTGTATGGGAGAGGGTTGTTTTGTGCTTTTTCTGGAAAAGGATTGGCCTTGTGTTAATTTCTTGTGCTTTTTGTCATTCTGTCAATATTAAATAGAAACTGGTTGTTGTGGCTTTATTTGTTAGAACATTTAAACTTCCATCCTGCTTCATCTATGTGGGAGAATATAACTTATATTGGCAACACTTCACTTTTTAATTCTATGATGTCATGGATGTTCTTGCCAAGTAGTATAGCTCTTGTATTATTTCTACATGGGAAATAGATTAGGTTATGAGGGCACTCGGTCCCTGTTTATTGTCATTTAGAAATGCATGCATTAAGAAATGATACAATGCTCCTCCAGTATGATATCACAGAAACACAAGTCAGACCAAGACGAAACTGACAAAAACCACATAATTATAACATATAGTTACAACAGTGCAAAGCAATACCGTAATTTGATAAAGAGCAGACCATGGGCACGGTAAAAAAAAAAGTCTCAAAGTCCCGATAGCCTCATCATCTCACGCAGACAGTAGAAGGAAGAAACTCGCCCTGCCATGAACCTCCAGCGCCGCAAACTTGCCGATGTGGCACCCTGGAAGCACCCGACCACAGCCGACTGAGTCCGTCCGAAAGCTTCGAGCCTCCGACACCGAGCACCATCTCTGCCGAGCGCTTCGACCCCAGCCCCGGCTGCCAAGCAACAGGCAAAGCGGAGGATTCGGGGCCTTCCCCTCCGGAGATTCTGGATCGCACAGTAGCAGCGGCAGCGAAACAGGCATTTCAGAAGTTTCACCAGATGTTCCTCTGTGCTTCTCGCATCTGTCTCCATCAAATCAGGATTGTGCATGGCATCCTACTTGACAGATTACAGATATTCATTCCAGAGTGGCCGCTGCGCGCTGTGTCGCGCCGCCATCTTCTCTTCGAAAGATCCTTCAATTAGTAATTACGCTGCTTTGGTTACTTTTTCTGGAGTAAGAGTCCGAGGGGAGATCTGATGGTTTATAAGATTATTAGAGGATTTGGTAGAGTGGACAGTTGGTATCGTTTTCCCATGCTTGAACTGCTTAAAACCATAGGGCATACATTTAAGGTCAGCGAGGGAGTTGAGTTTAAAGGAGGTTTCATCATTTTCTGGTGAACCTCCAGCTTCTGCACCCTCTTCAAAGCTTCCATAACCATCCTATAGTGTGATGACCAGAACTGCACACAATACTCCAAATATGATCTAACTAAAGTTTCGTACAGTTGTAGCATGACTTTCTACTTCACGTACTCGGCCCCCGGCTCATGAAGGCAAGTGTGCCATAAGCTACCTAACCACCGCGTTGCTAGTTTCAGACAGCTATATACTTGGATCCCTAGATTCCTTTGTCCATGAGTATTTCTAAGGGTCCATGTATTTACAATATACTTCTCTTACATTTAACTTTCCAAATACCTAATTGAGCTATATCCTGCTGTATCCTTTCGCAACCTTTCTTAGTACCAGTATCTACAATGAGATTTTCGGAATTGAAGTAAGTTATGGTGACTGGCATACGGTCTGCGAAAGTTCGCCATGAGCCCAGGAATAAAACAGAGGAGACAGTCTTGGATTCATGTTTCATTGTTTTTTTTTCTTGTTGTTAGGGTAGAATAGCAACTAAGGCTTGAATTTGCTTTGTACTGGTATTTAAAATATCCTATCTAGTTACCCAGTTTGAAGGCTGCCAAGTGTTGTTGGGAGAGTACACTTCATGTTTTGGTTGCAAGGGTTATTGATGAGGCAACATAGTGATCTTGTTACAATTGTTTTGTAAAATAACTTTTGGATGCAGATTTTTTTTTTGTTATCAAATACTAATTCCTGCCTAGTGGATGTTTTCTCAGCAGATTCACATTGTAACATTGTTACCACTGCACTTTTAGATTTTAAGCCTAGATTGTCTGTCAATGCTTTCTTGAACAGAACATTTCAAGCAGTAAATTACTAATAAAATATTAGTTATTGCAGGTAAATGTTTGGGATCCATTCCAAGATATTGTCAGATGGACATTGTATGCTGCTCATGTTTACAGCTGCCATCCACTTCAAGGTTCAACATGTGCATTTAGAGATTCTCTTCTGCACACTACTGTTATAACATGCGGTTATTTGAGTTACCGTTGCCTTCCTGTCAGCTTGAACTAGTCTGGCTATTCTCTTCTGACCTCGCTCATTAACAAGAGATTTTCACCCACAGAATTGCCACTCACTGGATTTTTTTTGTTGTTGTTTTTCCACACCTTTCTCTGTAAACTCCAGAGACCTGTGCATGAAAATCACAGGAGATCAGCTGTTTCTGAGATATTCAAACTACCCCATCTGACCAACAATCATTCCACGGTCAAAGTCACCTAGATCACATTGCTTCCCTCACAACACGCTGGAGGAACTCAGCAGGTCGGGCAGCATCCGTGGAAAAGACTGGTCGACGTTTCGGGCCGGAACCCTTCGTCAGGACTCACGTCAGGACAGTCCTGACGAAGGGTTCCGGTCCAAAACATCGACTGATCTTTTCCATGGATGCTGCCCGACCCGCTAAGTTCCTCCAGCATGTTGTGAGTGTTGCTTTGACCCCAGCATCTGCAGATTATTTTGTGTTCACATTGCTTCCCCATTCTGATGTTTGTTCTGAACAACAACTGAATCTCTTGACCATACCTGCATGCTTTTATGCATTGAGATGCTGCCGCATGATTGGCTGATTGGATATAGTGAGCAGGTATACTTAATAAAGCGGCCACTGATTGTATATTAAATATACCCAGTGGCAATGGCATCGTTTTCTTTGGTCACAACCATAAATATAATTTATATATTGCTATTTGGTACATTTTAATAAAATAAAAGAAGAAAGTAAAGCATGTGTTTTTCTAATTGTATAACTGTTTTGTTAGCCATTAACAACTGAAATTTTTACTTGTAGGTGCCAATGATTTTGGTTGGTAATAAGTGTGATTTGGAGGAAGAGCGAGTGGTTGGAAAGGAACAGGGACAGAATCTAGCAAGACAGTGGTGTAACTGTGCCTTTCTTGAATCCTCTGCAAAGTCAAAGATTAATGTTAATGAGGTGAGCCTCGTTCTTTTCTGCAAATTAACTTTCAGAACAATCTTCGGTCTTGTGTTGTATTAAACAGATTTACCTGCTGGGAAAATCTCCACTCATTTGTTGATTAAATTTCAAACAAATTGCACAAGTCTGATCCTTTCTTCAATGGCATTCAGGTTGCAGGCCTTCAATGAAAAACTAAAAATGTGTGAAATGTGTTGAAATTAAGTTTGAGATGCATTATTGAATGCAGATAAATCTTATCCATGCTTGAGAATGGTTTAACTGAGCATATGATATTATATTTATTGATCTACACTGAGAGCGTGTTAATGTCTCGAATGTTCATGTTCTTGTGATGTGATGTATGGCAGAATGATGTGCAGTTTGTAGGCATTGATATTATCTCCTCTTGTCCTTATGGCCAGTACATATAGGTAATGTAACACCCTGGTTCACATTTTTATTGATATGTTGTAAGTATTTCATTTAGCATTTCTGTAAGAGCAGTCTGCTCTGCTTTCAGTCTGTTTGGGTTATTGTTGAAGATGAGGAATGTGTGCCATCCAATTAGGATGGTGGAACTGGGGGGAGGTTTTTGGTGAGGGGCACTAAGGTTGGTCTTGGGGCTTTGTTCGGCGGGAGATGAAGAAAGAAGGCACTGGGGAGAAATGGTTGTAGGATTTGACCCAGTGCGGACTGTGGTTTGGTGGATCCAGGTGCTGAGAACAACTGAGGATCAGTAAATATCGAAGTGCTGAGCTCCAACTTGTGCACATTTGACTGTTTAATTAAAATGGACCCTTATATGTTTGTTTTTCTTTACTAACCCTTTAGTTAAGATTCATAAATATAATTCCTTTAATCATATGCAGTGTACTGTCTGTTATGACGTGGCACTAATTTGTAACAGAGTTGCAGATTACATAGCATCCACACAAACCAGGGTTTGGGGTGGGAGAGCCATCTCAATCTCATGGGTTTGGTGGGACCGGAGTGTGTCTTTCCTACACTTGCACAGCCAAGGAAACCAGGGGGTTTCAGTACTAAAAAACAATCTCCATCCAAAAGTTATCAAATTCCAACTCCTTCCTGCTGGACAATTTCTCAGCAGGCTCACACTGGCACTTCAGTAGGTTAAGTTGCATCACTGCAATTTTAGATGTTAAACCTAGATTGTCTGTCAATGTACAAATGAAATTTAGTTATTGCAGTTAAATGTTTGGGATTCATTCTAAAATATTGGGTTAAAAGGACATTGTATATTACTTGTGTGTTACGACTGCCTTGATATTGTAAAAGTCTTCTGATGTGTTAATAGATCAGCCAAATTACTATAGAACCAGCTTTGATCCCTGACTTTAAGTGTCCCAAATAACAATCACTGAATGAGACTGTTTTGTAGTCCTTTCGTTTCCAGCTTCAAATACCATGAAGCAATTAAACACAAAAAGCATGAGGTGGCTTCAAGAACAGTCCCTGTTTCTCGATCATAGAGCCCAGCAAGTGAGTAACCAGATGAAGCTGAAGCTAGGAATACTGAGCAGATGAGTTCCCTCAACTGCTTCATAAAATCAGGCATCGCAGAAGCTGGTCAATGACCATTTGATTCATTCCATGTGTTATCTAAAACTGGCAGAGTACTTATTACAGCAGAAAATGTGGGAGCAGAGGAACTTTATTCAGGATCTACCTGCTCCTTGGTCAGGTTATTCCATTGCATTTGCAGCACTGGTATCTACCACATTAGCATTAACAACTTCATAGACACATACTGTTCTCAAAATGATGGAAGGTGTCATTGCAATTGCCGTCAAGTGACACTTTATTTCCACTAATATCCACCATCTTTTCCAGGTGGAATAAAGTGGTTCAAGGAGATGGTTCTCTGTATTACCTTTGAGAGCTGTTACTAATGGTGGCATTAGAAAACAAAGGAGATGAAAATTTCTTTCTTTTTGGAAGTAGATTATAGAACATTGGGTATTCTGAAGAATATTCAGTGTTTGTTTTTACTGTCAATATCTCATTGTTTTTACATTCAATGTAACTGGATTTGTTTAATGCACTTAAAATCAAACAGCATAGGAGGCACCCATACACCCTACTGCTGTATGGTGAGGGACACTAAGGTTGGCCTTGGGCCTTTTTGATCAGCGGGAGATAAAAGAGAGTGATCTAATTCCTTCAGTTTTAATTTCTCTTTCCCTGCAAAGTTCTTTCATGGATGTATCCTAATTAGAAGTTGATATCAAATTCATTTTCCGATTTCTGCCAACCTTAGGAACATAACAGCACGGTACAGGCCCTTTGTCCCACAATGTTGTGCTGACCTTTTAACCTACTAAGGTCAATCTAACTCTTCCCTCCTAATTTTGACTATCCTTACTAAATACCTTTTCAATATTTTCTCTATTGAGAATTAATCTAGCTTTTCTAGTCTCTGCCATGTGGTGATGAAATGAGGTGGCATCAACCTGAATCTTTGACTTTGTTTCTGTCTGCAAAATGCTGCCTGACCCACAATGATTCCAGCATTTTCTGTTTTTGCATCTGATGTCAAACCTAAGCGGTATTTCTCCTTTTCTGCGCAGAGATTAACTCTGCATCTTCTATAGGACCTTAAGAAATTTGCTAAGGTGCTGCGCTAGAATTGACAGTTTTCTAGTTAAAAGCTGGTTTTACACTAAGCTTCTTATTTACAAAGACAATGGTATTTAAATATCCTTGATAGTTTATCCCGCTGCTTCAATTCAGTTTGAGCCACCTAATTGTGAGTAACTTATTGCAGGCAGAAAAGATTAAATGTGGATGTAAAATGCTACCAGTGGCAAAGATGATTATGCAAGGCTTGGATTGATAGCATTCGAGTGAATTTCATTATACTTGTTGCTAAAGTATTTTATTTAAAATATCACATATTGCAATAACATCTTTTATTTAGATATTATGAAATATTTTAGTTGATTTTCTAAAAAAAAAAGAGAGAAATTTAATTGAGCAATATATACCATAAATTCAGTTGTTTGTGTGAAAGAATTTTGGGGTTGGGTGATGTAACCTGTGCCACTTATTCAAATGCACCAATGCAAAAAAAATAGTCCGGCTTTTTACCTCTTCTCACCTGTCTATCGCCTCCCCCTTTGCCCCCTCCTCCATCCCTTTCTCCTGTGGTGTACTCTCCTCCCCTATCAATTTCCCTCCTCTCAAAATATGAAATTTTTATTTATTCCCATAGATGCTGTCTGACCTGCTGAATTCCTCCAGCATTTTTTTGTAAATCTTGTTTCTGAACAGTCTAAAAGTATTTTTAAGGGCGTTGTGAAAATTAGGTATTTGCTTAAATTTTACTGTTGAAATATTTTTGTTCACAGATTTTTTATGATCTGGTCCGACAAATCAACAGAAAATCACCGGTTTATGGAAGGCCTCCAAAGCCAGCAAAATGCCAGCTGCTTTAATAATCCTATTTTAACTTTGAGCCAGGTAAAAACAAAGTTGCATTCAACCTCATGTTGATAACTATATGCAAAGGATGGCTGGGTGGGGATTCTATGAAGAATGGTAGTGCTATATGTATTTTAAGCAAATGCCCCTTTTTATCAGCAAACATTTCTCTTGGAAATTGTGCATGCATCCCTTTGTGACAAGAGAGTCAATTTGTCAGTACTCTAAAGTCTTCTATTATATTTACAAAACCTGGTGGCTGCAGGCTAAGCCTGCAGAGTCAGTTCAGGCCAAAGTGCCTGGTAAATAGTAAAAAGAAGTAAGCACGTAAACATGGATCATGAACTGCAGGGTACCCAAAAGTCAGTCCCTTGGCGCTGTGCGTGTTCATCGCTGAGGCGAGCGAAGCCCATACAGTAGCCTGATGGCTGCAGGGCAACAACTGCTCCTGAATCTGGTGGCAAGGGAACAAAGACTCCTACACCTTCCACCAGCAGCAGCAAGGAGGAGACTGGTGAAATGCAGACAGACAGCGCTGAGCACCTCTTTATTTTCCCCTCTCATCCTCGACTCTGGTTAATTTCTCTTACTTCCCTTTGATTTTTGCCCTTTCTTTCCACCCCATTTTGTAGCGTTCTCCGCATAACCTTTGATACCCTTACTATTAAAGAATCTATCAACCTTCACTTTAAATATACCCAATGACTTGGCATCCACATCTCTCTGTAGCAGCAAATTCTACAGATTCATCACTGTCTGGCGAAAGAAATTCCTCCTCATCTCAGTTATAAAGGAACATCCTTCTATTTTGAGGCTGTGCCTTCTGGTCCTAGACTCTCCCACTGTTGGAAACATTCTCTCCATGCCCAGTCTGTTTAGGCCTTTCAATTTACTTCTTCTCCCCCCTCCCCCCCCCCCAATGCTAGCAGATTCTTTATTAGATAAGATGCCCAAGACTACTCACTATACTCCAAATGTAGTCTGACCAGTGCCTTAAAGCCCCAGCATTGCATCCTTGCTTTTCTGTTGTCATCCTCTCAAAGTGAATGCTAATATTGCATTTGCCTTCCTATAGCACAAAGTAAGGATCCAATATGGCACTTTCAATTTCTTGCTCAATACCACATCAGCATTTGTTCTCTAAACAAATGGAAGTTTAATACTGTATTTTGAGCAGTGTTTTTGAAAACAAATTGAAGAGTCTGATCCAGCCTATCAGACTTATTCAATAGGAAACAAAAGAATGGTTTTAAAAATCAGGTGTTAATATAAATGCTGGTTATAATAGTAAAGTAGATGTTAGTTCGTTAATTATTATATTGTTTTAGTAGAACTTTCACTTGAACTTTTTAGAAATGCTACAGATATATATTGGTAATATTGAAAAGTACTGCTATATGCATGTGATGCTACTGCAAGTAAGCTTGAGACAAGTTTTAAGTAGGTTTATATTGATGTAAACCTAAGGAACATATTCACATTGGATATAATTTGTACTGAAGATTTAAAATGTGGAATAAATAGTCAGGAAGTAATAATGAAAATTGATTTGGATAAGCCTATGTTGAGAAGTTTGATGGGTTTCGGGTCAGACAACAATTGGATTGGCTTTTGTCTGTCAATGACAAGCTGTATAGTACAGTGGATTCTGGTTAATTGGCCCAAATCGGAACCAGTATATTTTGGTCAAATTGGCGGCTGCCCCCAATTAACTGAAGTTTCATGGAAATAGTTTTCTTAGTATAAAAAATACAGACTGCCATTTAATTGAGTTACAAATGATGTATTTAAATGAAATGCAGAAATTAGAAACTACCAGTACTACTGCTGACTGTCCATTATGTCTGACGATGACTGGAAACTTGTGCAAGAGAGTTTCTAAAGTGGAAAAGCCATTGCACTGGGGCAGTTACACTCTCAACCTCAGAAGTCTGGGTCAATGATATGAATATCATCACAACTGGGGTCTTCCTTGGCTTGCTGAACTCTATGACTTCTGTGCCTCGTCATGTTCTTCACTCTCCACGGAGCTTTGCAGAACCACCTTCCTAGCTGTTGGATCTCACTGTAGATCTCATCTGCCACCCGGTGTGCCAGAGTAGGCTTCACATGCTAGGATAGGTATGATCCCATCTCACTCAGGTTATGACACCCGCTGGGTAACCTCACCTGGTTAAGCCCACCTGTCAAAGTGGCATGCTGAGGTGTGGTCACTGTCACATGCAAACAGCTACTTGGAGCCACAGTTGAGAGCTGAGTGTCCGGTGGGAATCAAAGGTAACATTCAAGATGATTATTAATACCTTCAAATTCTTTGGAGTTCCTAACTTGTTTAAGTGGTGAAATAATTTCATTTTCACTCCTAGCTGTTTCTGGCATTTACAAGCCTGAATGCTTAAAACCGCAATGAGCAAAACAGTTCTGAATTGGCTTTCTGCTTATTTCTCGCTGACTATCAGTGACAAAAATCACTGCATTTTGAACACAAACACACACAACTAACATTATTTAAAATTTGTTCGCTCTGAGTAAGGTGTATTGTCTAAAGGCCACACAAGCACGTGACTGATACTAGTTAGAAACTATACGGGAACAGTCTTCTGTCCCAATTAAGCGGCATAGAGTCCCAAATAAATGAAGTGAATACTGGCTATTTTTTTCAATTAATTTTGTTCTTCAAGAGTTGTGCCAAATGTGCCGCTGTCCTGATTAATCGATTGTCCAATCAACTGTATTTGATTAGATCATTCATTTTAAATTCAAGCTGTATTAACTTACTAAAGTTTAACTTTTTTTTATATACTTCTAGATATGATGAACTATTTCTCATTTTGACAGTGCCAGCATTCCACTTTACTGAACTCATTGACAATTGAAAAATGGACTTTCCTGTGGTGGTATCTTTCAACAAGCGGATGAAAGCTCCCAAGTCATTTTGCACAAAAAAAACAAAGCTATTTTTTAAACTTCAGAAACATTCTATTAGTAGGTAACTGTTAATCCGCATCCTACTTTCAGTGTTATTGTTGATCATATTGGAGGAAGTATTCCTTTTACCAATGTTGTATTGAACTTATAATGAGTAGTAAGTCTGGTTTTGTCAAATAAAAGCTGTAATTTACTGGAAGCACCACTATTTTAGCATCATTTAGATGGAAGTCCAAAGATATCTTTAGATGATTTCTCACAGCTGACTCTGCTTCTTTGACATTTGTAGCTTCTTTAAAATGGAGATGCAAGATAATAGTTCCAGTGATTAACTGTGCTCTGATAATTGCAACAGCTATTAAAATAATTGTTTTTTTAATTTTAGAACAACCTGTGGAAATTATGATTATTATGTACAGAAAATGTATGTTTCTGTCTCATTTATATTTTGTCTTTGGTCTATAATGCTTTTAAATAGCTGTTAACATTTTCAGAAAAATGTCTTTCCTTGTGAGTTTCTTCTGTTTACATGAGGAATAATGTTTATATGAATTGTACAGTGCGGGTCTACATCCGGAAGTATATATTTTAACATATTTTAAGATTTTGCAAGTTTGCTTGGAGGTCTAAATGCTCCTGCAGCTGTAGGTTCTCACTGTAATTCTGCTTGCTTATGCATATTTGTAATTATCAGTACCAAATATACATTAAATTAGACATTGCCTGTTAGTGGTTACGTTATGCGTGTGCTGTTTTGTTGAAATGTTTCTTGGTGGAAGAGTATTGTGGGTATTGATGGTGAATGTGAGAAATAATTATCTGAGTGTACTTGGTTACATGGCCTAAATTCTGCTAATTTTATTTAACAATGCCTTTATGCTTTGTATGCATTAACTTTTGGATAGAAGTTTATCTGAGGAATTGAGGCACAGTAATTTGAAATTGAAAATTAATGCTACATGTGCTTTAAGGTGGCCAAATGCAAACTTAAAAAGCCTTAATTTTCATAGTGGTGCAATTTTTTTTTTTTGCATAACCTATTCAGTTCCATAAATTTAGATTGCTGTGCAAGGGCTTGCATTATGATTATCTACCACTTGAATGTTTTGTCATGTTTTAATTGCAAGTAAATAAAGTATCTGTTTAACTTTTGTAAATGTAACATTTGAATGATGTGTGTGAAGTTGGTGGTTTCATTTTTGAAGTTTTATTAGCAATTCAAAAACATCATCTTGGAGTAGGCTACATATTTTTTGCTTAGTATTATTGGGAGTAGCTGTGTATATCTATTCATTTTTTAGTCTGCTATTGTATTGGTAAAGTTTAAAGTAAATTTATTATGGAAGTACATACGTCACTAGAACAACTATTTTCTTGCAGGTGTACTCAATAAATCCATAATAGAATCAATAACAACCATAACAGAATCAATGTAAGTCTGCGCCAACATGGGCGTTCAACCAGTGTGCAAAAACAACAAACTCTGCAAATGCAAAAAGAAGTAGTAATAATAAAAAAATATCGAACATGAGATGGTGTTCTTGAAAGTGAGTCCATTGATTTTGGAAACATTTCATTGATGGGGCAAGTGAAGTTGGGTGAAGGTATCCCCTTTGGTTCAAAAGCCTGATGGTTGAGGGGTAATAACTGTTCCTAAACCTGGTGGTAATCACTGCACCAAAGTAATTGATTAATTTAGAAATGTGCTAAGGAAACTAATAATTTCTTAGTGACTGGAAATACTCTTCTGCATCAGTAAATCCTTTAATTATAAGCCAACATTTGATTTATAACATTTGAAAATACCTTTTAGCCCATTTCGTAATTTAGAAAATAAGTTTTTACCCATGTTTTCTACTTGCAGGGTTAACATTCGTGTTTTTATCTCTACAACTTAAAAACTAATATCTGTACATTCCCTCAATAAGCAAGTGATTACTTGTGAAACCCATGTAGTGCTCTACCATTAGTGTCAGTTCAGAAATTCACTGGCCATTAAAATTGAATCTCAGTTCTTGAGTGGAATGTCAAGAAAGAAAGACAGTGCACTTTGTTCAAATTCTATTAAGTTGATTATATTATAATATTCTGTTAGTTTCATTAGATGCCTGAGGATGCTAATCAGAAAGGTTATTTCTCTTTTTGCATCTGTCCAGCATAGGTATTCGCACTAAGTCTGCCCTCGTTTACAACAGGTGAGAATTGAGTTACAACTCTGTATAATAGTCCAAACTTGAAATTTAATAAATGATGAGAAAGCAGAATTTCTTAGATCTATTTTTAACCAGTGGGGTTACAATAACTATGTCCAATACCTTTTCATTATGAGCTTAACCCCATTTGCTGTGAGCCATTCTAGTGGCCCAAAAGTGCGCACAATACTCCAAATGCTGACTGAACAATGCCTTATAAAGCCTCAGCATTATATCCTTGTTTTTATATTCTAGTCATCTTGAAATAAATGCTAACATTGTATTTGCCTTCCTTACTACTAACTTAAACTGCGAGTTAACCTTTAGAGAATTGTGCACTCGGGCTCGAGTCCTATTGCACCTCCAATTTCTGAATTTGCTCTCTATTTAGAAAGTAGTCTACATCTTTACTCCTACCAATGTTCATGACCAACACTTCCCTACATTGTATTCTACCTCTGACTTCTTTGCCCATTCTCCTAATCTGTCCAAATCCTCCTGCAGACTCCCTGCTTCCTCAGTAATGCCTGACCCTTCATCTATGTTTGTAGTGTCCACAAATCTGGTGACAAAGCCATCAATTTTATCAAACAGATCATTAACATATAACTTGAAAAGCAGCGGACCTAAAGCCAACCCCTGCAGAACACCACTAATCTCCAGCAGCCAATCAAAAAAGGCCCCTTTTTTTTTGTTTTAACCCACTCTTTGTTCCTTGCCAGTCAACTGGTTTTCTGACCAGGCTAGTATCCTTCCTGTAATGCTGTGGGCTCTTATCTTGTTTAACAGTGGCAGCTTGTCAAAGGCCTTCTGAAAATCCAAGTAAACAATATCCACAGGCCTTCTTTATCTATCCCGCCTGTAACTTCCTTAAAGGATTCCAAGAATTCGTCAAGCAAGATTTCCCCTTAAGGAAACCATGCTGACTTTGGCCTATCCTTATCATGTGCCTCCAAGTACCCTGAAACCTCGTGCTTAATAATGGACTCCAACATCATCTCAACCACTGAAGTCTGGCTAGATGACCCATAATTTTCTTTCCTTTGCCTCCTTCTCTTCATAAAGAGTGGCATTTGCAATTTTCCACCTCTGGAACCATTTCAGAATCTGGTGATTCTTGAAAGATCATTACTACTTCCTCTTCAATTTCTTCAACTACCACTTTCAGAACCTGGTCCATCTGATCCAGGTGAGTTATCTACCTTCAGACCTTTCATCTTCCCAAGCACTACCTCCTTAATAACGGCAACCACACTCACTTCATTGGAATTTCTGGTATGCTGCTGGTACCTTCCACAGTGAAGACTGACACAAATACTTATTCTCCCATCAATGTATCAATTCCCTTCAGGTTCTATCATTCACCTACACCCTATGGGGAAGTTTGCTGTTGCCAATTAACCTGCATATGTTTGGGTTATGGAATGAAAATTAGAGCACCTAGAGGAAGTCCATGAGGTCACAAAGAAAGTCAAGTCCAGACATATAGCACTAGGGTCACTGCATCTGAGTTGTGGGAGTTGGAGGAAGTGTTAGGCTTCAAATTGTTGTGATACCTCTGCAGTGAAAGCTCATAATGTATAGGTGTTTGAGTTTCCAATTGATCTTGTAAGCTGCATCACTAACCATAGCAAACAATGAGGAAATACCCTCATTCTGAAAGTTAGGTTGGTTCATTTTGGCAAGGACGTTATGTGTCTGACACATGAGATAGTGAGGATAGGGTACGTAGATTTCACTCATTTTTCTTTTTAACTGGACAAAAACAGGAACTGTTCTCCAAACTTAAACAAGTGATTTCATTGAAGTTTTTCAAAGTTCAAAGTAAATTTATTATCAAAGTACATGTACATTATTTACAACTGTGATTCACTTTCTTACAGATATACTCAGTAAATGCAAGAAACATTTTAGAATCAATGTAAGACTGCACCCAACAGGAGGGACAAACAGCCAATGAGTGCAAGAAAGCACCAAACTCTGCAAATACAAGAGAAAGAAATGATAAATAAATAAGCAATAAATGTCTAAATCAACCAGCCCCATTAACCTACTTCTACCACATCAAGTGCTTCACTATATTTCACGTATACTCAGCAAGGAAGAGCACTAATATATCATTGAAGGGAGGATGGGATGTTTCATGGGTTTTTTTTTTATAATATATCTAAAGTCAGTGTTGAATATTTCCATGACCACACCAATGGGCAGCTCTATCCTGGTCCAATAAGCAACATTTTCCATGGAAAGTACATGACAGTATGTAGAAATGTAGTTAATATGATTACAACCAAGGCATTACAACTTGTTTGGAATGGCTTTCTCTATCCTTGGGATATATCAGAGGGAGGACTAAAGAATGGTGGAATTTTTGATTGATCTGATGTATATTATAAACTAAATTTCCTTTGATATTTCTATTATGTTGAGGTAGATACATTTAAGAGAAATGACCGGGATTAATGTTGATGCAGACATTCTAAAAGCATACCACATAAATTTTCAGTTTATTGATGAGTTGAAATCAGGAGTTATCAACTGTACTATCTCGTCTATGAACTAGTGATGTTAAATTTGTCCTGGCACATTAATTTGGCACCAGTTTTTTGAGGTTATTCCAGTAGGTCACTTGAAGAACACGGTTGTTATGGGTTCTGAGTAAGTGAATGGAAACGTGGGGAATTGTAGGTGCAGAAACTTGGGGGAAAACACAAACTGCTGGGAAAACGGGGGACACTTAGTATCTGTGGAGGCAAAAGGGATGTGTTGATAGTTCAGATCTGATGCAAGGTCTTTTTTTTCTTTGCTGAGTGAATTAATTGTTAGAAAAGTTGAAATTAATTTTTTTTATCATCTTTAGAATCATACTATGTATTACTTAGACATCCAATATGCAAATAATTACTAGCTTTGAATGAAATAAGTTTACAAATGCAATTATATAAGTTAAATAATAGTGACAATTTATTTTAAATTCCAATTGAAGTCTGTATGTAAGGTTATTTTAAATACACACCAGACTAAGATTTGTCCTCTCTCAGACTCAGCAAGTAAATATGAAATAGCCTGTATGCTGCAACAATTAAAATATGTCTCTTAGCAATATTCAGGAACTTGTTTGACCTGTTTTCTTTAGTAACTTCCCTGTGGTGCTGGCCTTCTAAAATTAGCCATTTGCAGAAGTGTTACTTAATTCTGTGACTTGCATTATCTGCTGTTTACTGTGTTTTCTTAGGCCATCTGGTGATGTAGTGGCAACTGCATCAGACTTTGAGCCGAGTGGCCCCGGATTCGAATCTGGCCAGCTCCTTGCACACTTTCCATCTGTGCTGGGTTGAGCATCCAGCTTGCAACTCGGCCTCATAAGAAAAAAAAGCAGACAAAATGCTAAAGAAATGGCAAAGGTTGCTGCCCGATGTGCCACAAGCTTCTACATCACCTGACACAAGTAAATGAAATCAAGATAAAAATCAGCTGTGATCTGATAAAATTGGCTTAAGGGGTGAATGACCTGCAGCTCTTGTTTCAATAAAATTAAAGTGAACTGCTGATTTAAGTGATTACTTTTTTCCCAGTATTCAATTTAAACCCGAAGGAATGAAAATCAAACAATATTTGTAAATTCTTTCCTTCGAATAGCTACAGTTCTTAAATTTCTTGATGCAACAAAATGTGACTGCTGGAAATCTGATCTGGCAATAGAAGACATCAGAATATTCATTTCTGTAGGAGAGAAACTCAACATTTCAGGTCATTGACTTGACGCAGAGCTTAATGGAAATGACTATTGACTTTAAAAAGTACCATAGAGTGTGACCCATTTCAATGATAGCTGGTAAGCTGAAGTACATGACATGAGATTGCCTTTGAAAAGTATGGTTAAGTAATGTTCAATATTTTATAATGTTAATGACACATAAAACTAGATTACATTCAACTGTCAAAGCTTAAAAGTTTTGAAATTGTCTAGAAATGTAATCTTCAAACTTTCACCAGGCTTTTTCGGAGTGAGAATTATTCTTCCTAGCAGAATTCGTGTAGGCAGGTGGATAAACTATAAATAGAGCCTCTGCCATTTTCTTAATTATAGATGAGCTTTGATTTTCTGCATTAATTCCATTTACTTAGATCTAATATCTGTGCCACATGTTGCTCTGGTATTGTTAGATTCTGTTCTCATATAGTCTACTGTGGGAATAATAGTCACAAGTTTCCTTTATACCCTTAATCACCTTATAGATCGGTGCTACTGCCTTCAGCGATGCTTGGCAATGTATCCCAAAATAACTATGTTTGTCAGTGTTTTTTGGGGTTCTACCATTCATTCTGTACATTTTAACCTTATGAGGCCTCCCAAAATGTATTACCTCGCATATTTGAGGATTTAATTTCTCTGCACATCTTACCAACTGATCAGTATCAAACCACAGCCTAAGAGTGCCCTTCACAGAGATAATGAATTTTCATCTCATCTGTGAACTTGGTTCACCTTCAGGTCATTAATGTATATAACAGATATCAAAGTTAGCACGGATCATTATGAAATACCACTGTTCACAGTTATCCCTGCCATAAATATGTTCTACCTACCATGCAATCAAACAGTGTTAAAATTATAAATCCATCTTAATAGACTATTATTGCAGCGAAAGAAAAAATTAGATGTTACATGTTCTCGCAGATATCTTTAGGGAAAGGAAGCAGTAATTCTTTAAATATTACTTTGATGTAGATATGGTGGCCACATTTTGGGCACACCTTAATGCAAATATTTAATCAGCTAATCATGTGGCAGCAACTCAATACATAAAAGTATGCAAACATAGAAAATCTACAGCACAATACAGGCCCTTCAGCCCACAATGCTGTGCTGAACATGTACTTACTTTAGAAATTACCTAGGGTTACCTATGGCCCTCTATTTTTCTAAGCTCCATGTACCTATTCAGGACTTTCTTAAAAGACTCGATTGTATCTGCCTCCACCACCATCCCTGGCAGCCTATTCCACACACTCACCACTCTCTGCGTTTATTTAAAAAAAACCTTACCCCTGACATCTCTGTACTTACTTCCAAGCACCTTAAAACTGTGCCCTCTCATGTTAGCCATTTCAGCCCTGGCAAAAAGCCTCTGACTATCCACATGATCAACGCTTCTCGTCATCTTATATACCTCTATCAGGTCACCTCTCATCCTCCATCGCTCCAAGGAGAAAAGGCCAAGTTCACTCAACCTATTCTCATAAGGAATGCTTCCCAATCCAGGCAACATCCTTGTAAATCTCCTCTGCACCCTTTCTATAGTTTACGCATCCTTCCTTTAGTGAGGTGACCAGAACTGAGCACAGTACTACAAGTGGGATCTGACCAGGGTCCTATAACATTACCTCTCGGCTCTTAAACTCAATCCCACAGTTGATGGAGGCCAATGCATCGTATGCCTTCTTAACCACAATGTCAACCTGCACAGAAGCTTTGAATGTCCTATGGACTCTGACCCCAAGATCCCTCTGATCCTCCACAATGCCAAGAGTCTTACCATTAATACTATATTCTGCCATCATATTTGACCTACCAAAATGAATCACCTCATACTTATCTTGGTTGAACTCAGTTTGCCATTTCTCAACCCAGTTTTGCACCCTATCGATGCCCCACTGTAACCTCTGACAGTCCTCCACACTATTTACAACACCCCCAACCTTGTATCCAATTTTCCCCGGGATCAATAAAGTATGACTATCATTAGCAAATTTACAAACCCATCCCTCCACTTCCCCATCCAGGTCATTTATAAAAATCACAAAGAGAAGGAGTCCCAGAACACATCCCTGAGGCACACCACTGGTCACCAACCCCCGTGCAGAATATGACCCATTTACAACCACTTTTTGCCTTTTGTGGGCAAGCCAATACTGGATCCACAAAGCAAGGTCCCTATGGATCCCATGCCTCCTTACTTTCTCAATAAGCCTTGCATGGGGTATCTTATTAAATGCTGAAATTCATATACACTACATCTACTGTTCTACCTTCAACAATGTGTTTAGTCACATCCTCAAAAAAAAATTCAATCAGGCTCATTAGGTACAACCTGCCTTTGACAAAGCCATGCTGACTTCCTAATCATATTATGCCTCAAGATCATTGCCAGAGGCTCAGCAATCTTCTTGCCTCCCACAGTAGCCTGGGGTACATCTCGCCTGGTCCCGGAGACTTATCCAACTTGATGCTTTCCAAAAGCTCCAACACATCTTTCTTAATGTCTATATGCTCAAGCTTTTAAATCCGCTGTATTTCATCCCTACCATCACCAAGATCCTTTTCCATAGTGAATACTGAAGCAAAGTATTCATTAAGTACCTCTACTATCTCCTCTGGTTCCATGCACACTTTTCCCGTGTCACACTTGATTGGTCCTATTCTCTCATGTCTAACCCTCTTGCTCTTCACATACTTATAGAATGCCTTGGGGTTTTCTTTAATCCTGCTCGCCAAGACCTTGTCATGGCCCCTTCTGGCTCTCCTAATTTCATTCTTAAACTCCTTCCTGCAAGCCTTATAATCTTCTAGATCTCTTAATATTACCTAGTTTTTTGAACCTTTCGTGAGCTTTTCTTCTTGACTAGATTTTCAACTGCCTTTGTACACCACGATTCTTGTACGCTACCATCTTTTCCCTGTCTCATTGAAACGTACCTATCCAGAATGCCACTCAAATACCCCATGAACATTTTCCACATTTCTGCCGTACATTTCCCTGAGAACATCTGTTCCCAATTTATGCTTCTAAGTTCCTGCCTGATAGCTTCATATTTCCCTTCACTCCAATTAAATGCTTTCCTAACTTGTCTGTTCCTATCCCTCTCCAATGCTATGATAAAGGAGATAAAATTGTGATTACTAGGTGGGTAACGTAGCAGGATCCTCTTTTGAGTCAGTATGGGTGGAAGTCAGGAATAGGACGGGAGCAGTTACTCTATTGGGAGTATTCTGTAGGCCCCCTGGTAGCAGCAGAGATACCGAGGAGCAGATAGGGAGGCAGATTTTGGAAAGGTGTAAAAATAACAAGGTTGTTACCATGGGTGACTTTAACTTCCCTAATATTGATTGGCACCCGATTAGTTCTAAGGGTTTAGATGGGGCAGAGTTTGTTAAGTGTGTCCAGGATGGATTCCTGTCATAGTATGTTGACAAGCCAACTAGGGGGAATACCATACTAGATCTAGTATTAGGTAAAGAACCAGGTCAGGTCACAGATCTCTCAGTGGGTGAGCATCTGGGGGACAGTGACCACCGCTCCCTGGCCTTTAGCATTATCATGGAAAAGGATAGAATCAGAGAGGACAGGAAAATTTTTAATTGGGGAAGGGCAAATTATGAAACTATAAGGCTAGAACTTGCGGGTGTGAATTGGGATGATGTTTTCGCAGGGAAATGTACTATGGACATGTGATCGATGCTTAGGGATCTCTTGCAGGATGTTAGGGATAAATTTGTCCCGGTGAGGAAGATAAAGAATGGTAGGGTGAAGGAACCATGGGTGACAAGTGAGGTGGAAAATCTAGTCAGGTGGAAGAAGGCCACATACATGAGGTTTAGGAAGCAAGGATCAGATGGGTCTATTGAGGAATATAGGGTAGCAAGAAAGGAGCTTAAGAAGGGGGCATGAGAATGCCTTGGCAAGAAGGGTAAAGAAAAACCCCAAGGCATTCTTCAATTATGTGAAGAACAAAAGGATGACAGGAGTGAAGGTAGGACCGATTAGAGATAAAGGTGGAAAGATGTGCCTGGAGGCTGTGGAAGTGAGCGAGGTCCTCAATGAATACTTTTCTTTGGTATTCACCAATGAGAGGGAACTTGATGATGGTGAGGACAATATGAGTGAGATTGATGTCCTGGAGCATGTAGATATTAAGGGAGAGGAGGTGTTGCAGTTGTTAAAATACGTTAGGATAGATAAGTCCCCGGGGTCTGACGGAATATTCCCCAGGCAGCTCCACGAGGCAAGGGAAGAGATTGCTGAGCCTCTGGCTACGATCTTTATGTCCTCGTTGTCCACAGGAATGGTACCAGAGGATTGGAGAGAGGTGAATGTTGCCCTCTTGTTCAAAAAAGCTAGTAGGGATAGTCCGGGTAATTATAGACCAGTGAACCTTACGTCTGTGGTGGGAAAGCTGTTGGAAAAGATTCTTAGAGATAGGATCTATGGGCATTTAGAGAATCATGGTCTGATCAGGGACAGTCAGCATGGCTTTTGAAGGGCAGATCGTGTCTAACAAGCCTGATAGAGTTCTTTGAGGAGGTGACCAGGCATATCGATGAGGGTAGTGCAGTGGATGTGATCTATATGGATTTTAGTAAGGCATTTGACAAGATTCCACACAGTAGGCTTATTCAGAAAGTCAGAAGGCATGGGATCCAGGGATGTTTGGCCAGGTGGATTCAGAATTGGCTTGCCTGCAGAAGGCAGAGGGTCGTGGTGGAGGGAGTACATTCAGATTGGAGGGTTGTGACTAGTGGTGTCCCACAAGGATCTGTTCTGGGACCTCTACTCTTCGTGATTTTTGTTAATGACCTGGATGTTGGGGTAGAAGGGTGGGCTGGCAAGTTTGCAGATGACACAAAGGTTGGTGGTGTTGTAGATAGTGTAGAGGATTGTCAAAGACTGCAGAGAGACATTGATAGGATGCAGAAGTGGGCTGAGAAGTGGCAGATGGAGTTCAACCTGGAGAAATGTGAGGTGGTACACTTTGGAAGGACAAACTCCAAGGCAGAGTACAAAGTAAATGGCAGGATACTTGGTAGTGTGGAGGAGCAGAGGGATCTTGGGGTACATGTCCACAGATCCCTGAAAGTTGCCTCACAGGTAGATAGGGTAGTTAAGAAAGCTTATGGGGTGTTAGTTTTCATAAGTCGAGGGATAGAGTTTAAGAGTCGCAATGTAATGATACAGCTCCGTAAAACTCTGGTTAGGCCACACTTGGAGTACTGTGTCCAGTTCTGGTCGCCTCACTATAGGAAGAATGTGGAAGCATTGGAAAGGGTTCAGAGGAGATTTACCAGGATGCAGCTTGGTTTAGAGGGTATGCTTTATGATCAGAGATTAAGGGAGCTAGGGGCTTTACTCTTTGGAGAGAAGCAGGATGAGAGGAGACATGATAGAGGTGTACAAGATAATAAGAGGAATAGATAGAGTGGATAGCCAGCACCTCTTCCCCAGGGCATCATTACTCAATACAAGAGGACATGGCTTTAAAATATTAGATATTAGAGGAAGGTTTTTTACTCAGAGAGTAGTCGGTGCGTGGAATGCACTGCCTGTGTCAGTGGTAGAGGCAGATACACTAGTGAAGTTTAAGAGACTACTAGACAGGTATATGGAGGAATTTAAGGGGGGGGGGGTTATATGGGAGGCAGGGTTTGTGGGTCGGCACAACATTGTGGGCCGAAGGGTCTGTAATGTGCTGTACTATTCTATTTTCTATGTTCTAAAATGTATACTGCATTTTAATTGTTATATGTTTTTACTTTCCTTTCTTGCAATGGCAAAACCTACCACAGGATTGATGAACACAAATTCCCCCTGTTCATTGTCTGCTACTGTACTCCCGACTAGGAACTGTCAGCAACTTTTAGACTGTTAGAACTGCAGCGCAGTTCTGTTGACTGCAATTGCCAGCATTGAAAGATTCGGTCGTTGTTGAATTTGTAGTCCACTAGAGGGAACCAATAGCAACGGTAAATAAATTAGGCTTCAGATCAGTTTCTTTCAAAATAAATCTAAACAAGGCAAGGATTAAAGTAGTAATAAATTTTAATATAGATTGCAATAATGTGTTTTTAAATCTCCATTATAATCTAAAGTCATCTCTCTGATAGTTCCTTTTCCAATATTTGTATTAGTTTCTACAAAGAAGAGTACAGAGTACAAAAAAGTATATATAAGTCAAAAAAGATTTTTTAAAAACTACCAGTTACATTATATCTATTCATAATAACAATCTCATTACCCCATATTCATGTAAGTTAATCAATAGTTATATTGATATATACAAATTTATTACAAAGAAGAGTTTAACCCCTACCAAGACTGAAGCTGTTTATTAAGGAGAAAAAAGGGTAAAATACCTTCTCATATAACAAAAATTAATAATAGCCAACATCTGAATTTAAATAATGAATTGAAGGTTTTGAAATTTTTGAAAATAATTCAGAAAAGATCCCCACAATGTTTGAAAGTCTTGACAAGATTCAGAAATTGAATAACAAATCTTCTCTAAATCTAAGCATGACATAATGTTGCATAACCATTGAGCATGAGTAGAAGGAAAAACATCTTTCCATTTAAACAAAAGTGCCCTCCTAGCTATAAGAGAGCTAAAGGCCAAAATATGTAAATCAGATGTCTTCAGCTTGATATCTTGTCCTGCAACAATACCGAATAGGGCCGTCAGAGGATTAGGCTTAAAGTCGACTTTGAAAAGTAAAGAGAAAGTTTGAAAAACTTCCTTCCAATATTTTTCAAGACTTGGACAAGTCTAAAACATAAGAACTAATGAAGCTTCTCCACTATTACATCTGTCACAGTAGGGAGATATATCCGAATAAAAATGATAAAGCTTATCTTTAGTCATATGGGCTCTATGTACCACCTTAAATCGTATGAAGGAATGGCGAGCACATAGCGATGAAGTATTAACCAGTTTTAAATTTTCATTCCAAGTTTCCTCAGATATTGATGTCTGTAAATCTTGTTCCCAGTGATGCTTAATTTTGTCTAAAGGAATATTCCTCGTCTCCAGTAACATACCATAAATATTAGATATTGAACCATTATGAAAAGGTGTCAAATTAAAAATTACGTCTAGTAAGTTCTTAATCTCAGTTTATAGGAAATGTGCATAATTGAGATCTTAGAAAGTCTCTGATTAATAAGATTATGTCTAAATTGAAAAAAGAGAGGGTACAAATAGCTTTCCTCCAGGAAACACATATGAGCCAATCTGAACATGGAAAATTAAAAAGAATGGGCTTTAAGCATGTATTTTATTCATCATATAAACTGAGTCACAAAAGAGGGGTAGCTACTTTAATATCAAGTACTCTTAATTATGAACATATTTCAGAGACTAAAGACAAAGAAGGATGGTTTGTAAAAATTAGAGGAAGAATAGAAGGTACAGAAATAACATTGCTGAATGTTTATGCTCCTCCAGGTTGTGAATGGTCATTTTATAGACACATTTTTGACCTAATGGTCAGTTCTCAAGGGGTAGTAATTTGTGGAGGGGATTTTAATATTAGATTAAATCCTGTATTAGATTCTTCAAGAATAGTTACTCAGAATAAACCTCTGACTCGGAAAATGAATTTATTGATGGAGGAGTTGGGAATTATAGATGTGTGGAGGGAATTACACCCCACTAGTAAAGATTATACACATTACTCTTTCCCTCATTCAGCCTATTCAAGGATAGACTATTTCTTTATCTTTAATACAGATAGACTCAGGGTAAAAAACTGTAATATTGCAACAATTGATCTGTCGGATCATAGCCCAGTCTCTATGTCTCTAATCCTGGAAAGGAAAATGAGGAAAACACTATGGAGGCTAAACTCACATATACTCAATAACCCAAAAATAATGGAGAGATTAAGGGGAGAAATCAAAGAATACCTAGACCTTAATGACATGGGAGAAACATCACCAGTGATCTTATGGGATACATTGAAAGCTGTACTGAGAGGGAAAATTATTTCCATTACCACTCACATGAAAAAAATAAATGCACAAAAATTAGCAGACCTTCAAGGAAAATTAAAACAACTTCAAGTTGTAGATAGCAACAAAAGTAATTCAAATCTAAAACAGGAAATTAGGAAATTGCAAAGTGAAATTGACGATATTTATACATTGGAAACTCAAAGAAATTTTCTTTACTTGAGACAAAAGAATTATGAAGTAGGAGGTAAATCAGCTAGGTTATTAGCATATAAATTACGAAAACAACAAGCAGACAATACAATTCATAAAATAAAGAATCCAAAGACAAAGCTTGTGGAGAGTACAATAGGGAAAATTCAAGAGAGTTTTGAAACATATTATCGAGAACTGTACTCCCAACCCCGGGCCCCCAATGAGCCCTATATAGACAGTTTATTGAATTCTTTAGATCTACCTAAACTTACAGATTTACAAAATGAAAGTTTGTTAGAACCAGTAACTGCCAAAGAACTGAACGTGGCCATCTCTAGGTTAAAGGCTGGAAAGTCCCCGGGTTCTGATGGGTTTACCTCAGAGTGGTACAAATCCCTGAAGTCACAGTTAGCCCCATTACTACTTAACAGCTTTAATTGGATCTTGCAGAGAGGAGAAACTCTACCTTCCTGGAGAGAAGCAATTATTTCAGTTATTCCTAAAGAGGGTAAAGATAAACTAGAATGTGGCAATTATCGGCCAATAAGTGTTCTTAATTTAGATTACAAACTATTTACATCTATATTAGCGCGCAGATTGGAAAAGCCTAATCCACTTAGACCAGACTGGATTTATTCAACAAAGACAAACACAGGACAACATAAGGAGAACTCTACACATACTAGAACAGGTTACTAAGAACGAGACAGAGACAATGGTAGTAGGATTGGACGCTGAGAAAGCTTTTGATTCGGTTGGTTGGGCATTCCTATACAGAGTGTTAGGAAGATTTGGCTTTCAAGAAAAGTTTATTAAAGTAATTCAGACTCTATATGACAGCCCTACAGCCCGAATTAAGATAAATGGGGACCTCTCTGACTCCTTCATCTTAGAGAGAGGCACTAGACAGGGATGCCCAATTTCTCCTCTCCTTTTTGTGCTATATATTGAACCGCTTGCCCAACTAATAAGACAGAGCAAAATCGTAAAAGGTATCAAGGTGGCAGGGATTGAACAGAAAGTGGCGTTATTCGCAGATGATGTTTTGGTCTATCTGAGTGAACCAGAAAAATCATTTATAGGTTTGTTTACACTGTTGGATGACTTTGGGAAAATATCAGGTTATAAAATAAATGTAAAGAAAACGCAGGTTATGTCCCTAAATTATACACCATCCAAAAAATTGCAGGATACATACGATCTTAAGTGGGAAGCTAAATCATTAAAATATTTAGGAATAACCCTACCGAAGGATCTTTCAATGCTGTCACAGGTAAATTATGGGCCATTAATCTCAGAGATAAAAGCAGATATGCATAGATGGAATCTTTTCCCTCTTTAAGTTTAAATTCAAGGATAAATACTATAAAAATGAATATTCTTCCTCAGTTACTGTATCTTTTCCGTACTTTACCTGTGGAGGTGGATGATAGTCAATTCAGGGAATGGGACAAATGGATTTCCCGCTTCGTTTGGCAAGGAAAGAAACCTAGAATTCGATATAACACCTTACAGTTAGGGAAGGAAGGAGGAGGTATGGTTCTTCCTTGCCTGAGAAATTATTTTTATGCCTCACAGATAACCCCTCTGTTATATTGGTGTAATAGGGAATATAAGGCTAGATGGAAGGAAATAGAATTTGGATTAGTTGACAGTTTTCCTCTACAGGCCTCAATAGCTGACAAAGGATTGATGGCCCAATTGGAAAAATTTAAAAACAGTTGGATAAATCTTACATTAAAAGTATGGCAGAAGGTGGTTAATTCGTGTGGAATTAATAACATGTTAAAACTCTTCAGATGGTGTGCATATGATACCGAATTCCTTCCCAACAGAGGAGATAAAAGATTTGAGCTATGGATAAAGAAAGGTCTTACAACCTACCTCTCATTTATAGATAAAAGAGTATTACAAAGTTTCCAAATCCTGCAGGACAAACATGGCCTAGAACACAATGACTTTTTTAGGTACCTTCAAGTACGAAACTATGTTAACCAGAGTTGTAGATATACAGACCTATCAACAGTAGAATTAGAATTTTTCAAGATTCTGAATTCGGCTTGCAGTTCAATACCTAGTAAATCAGTTTCTCGATTATATAATGCACTCTCCCATGCAAAAAATGTAAACACATTGTATATTAAAGAGAAGTGGGAGAAAGAAGCGGGGCTGGTCCTTTCAGAGGAGGCTTGGGGGAAAATCTGCAGCTTTCAATGGTCCTCGACTAATTCTTTGACTTGGAGAGAACATTGTTTGAAAAATATTATAAGATACTTCAAGACCCCATATCAGGAAAAATATAAAGATACAAACGTGACATGTTGGAGAAGGTGCGGCTCCAAGGAGGCAAATCATTTTCATATTTTCTGGGGTTGCCCTAAATTAAGTATATATTGGGAAGGTATTCATAGCACATTAGTTAAGGTACTTAGGTCCCAGATACCTCTGAACTTTGAGACACTCTATTTGGGGCATGTATTGTTTCTTGAACAGAAGGAAGATATAAAGTTGCTGCAGGCACTCTTAGCGGCAAGTAAGAAAGCAATCACTAGAAAGTGGCTAAATCCAATACCAGCTAACTTAGAAGATTGGCACGAAATTATCTTGGAAATATTTAAAATGGAAAAGTTGACTTACTCCCTGAGAATTCAAAAAGAAAAATTTTATCAAATCTGGAATAAATGGATTGAATATATAACCCCAATGTGAGCAGACTTTAGATGACTCTCCTAATGATTTATACTGCTGTTCTCATCAACACAGTAATATTGCTAACGTAAGTACCCCTAGTCTAAATGTCTACTGTTTTTTGTTTTCTTTTGGAAAATAGAGAATTAACACAAGTAAAGGAAAAGATTTGGGAAAGGGATAAAAAATGATAAAATTAAGTAAATAAGTACATAGGGATCGGATAATTATGTCTGCGGGCAGGAGCAAGCATGAACAAATTAGGATATAAACACCTACAATGGTTGTTACATAGGCTTACATACAACATTTTGGACCAGTGGAAATGGTCCAGAAGAGATATATGGAAAATATTATTACTATTTTTCTTAACAACTAATACTATTACTTAGCCTAATAGATTAGAATTACCGCTGTACATAATTATCTATTTAAGTGTCTAATTTTCTTTTATATCATCTCAATGTGTACTTAAGAATGTATAAATAATTATAGTTTTATACATATAAAAAAATGGAAAAGTTTATCCATGTGAAAAAAGTACATGATACTTGTGAATTCCTTATCCAAGTAAAGATAAAATTAAAAAAAAAAGAAAGTCTCTGATTTGTAGATATCTGAAAAAGTGAGTTTTGGGTAAGCTGTATTTAGCTGACAATTGCTCAGATGAAAAAGGATTTCCTCCAGCAAACAGATCCCAAAAACATTTAATACCCAACCTGTCCCATTCTTTAAAAACTAAATCAGTCATGGAGGGTTTAAAAAAAAATAAGAATAAGTGGGACTTGAAAGGGGAAAATCTCAATAAACCAAAATGTTTTCTAGATTGTATCCAGATCCTCATGTTTAACTATTAAATTATCAGTTAGTTTACTTACAAATAAAGGAAGTGAGGATCCAAGAAGAGAAATAATAGAAAATTTATTAACAGAGTTAGCTTCTAAAGAAATCCATACCGGACAGTCTACACGATTAATACAATATAGCCAAAACGTAAGATATTGTATATTAACTGCCCAGTAATAAAACCTAAAATTAGGTAAGGCTAAACCTCCAGACTTTTTAGATTTTTGAAGATGAACTTTATTTAAATGAGGACATTTATTTTTCCATATATAGGAGGATAAAATAGATTCAAGAGAGTCAAAAAAGGATTTAGGAATAAAAATGGGTAACACCTGAAAAAGATATATAAATTTAGGTAGAATATTTATTTTAATAGAATTAATTCGTCCAATCAACCATATTGAAAGAGGTGACCAATTTAATAATATCCTTTTTACATGGTTCAATAAAGTAAGAAAGTTTTCTTTATTAACAGGTGTTTGTAATTTTTAGTGACTGTTACACCCAAATAAGTAAATTGATTCCTTACAATTTTAAAAGGGAGATCAGTATTAATTGATAGCAAAATATTTAAAGAAAATAATTCACTCTTATGTAGGTTCAATTTATATCCCGAAAACTGGCTAAAACAGGAGAGTAAAGAAAGTACGCAAGGTAGCGAGGTCTCAACATTAGAGATAAAAAGCAATATATCATCAGCGTAAAGTGAGATTTTGTGGGTGATACCTTTCCTTAAAATACCACAGATATCATTAGATTCTCGAAAAGCAATGGCAAAGGCGTTCTAAAGCTAGATCAAAAAGCAGAGAACTCAACGGACAGCCTGAAAGTTCAAAATGTATTATTAAAGCACATATGTTACCATATACTGTACTTTTAGGCATTTACAGGAAAAATGAAATATAATAGAACTTTATGGAAAAACTATAAATAAATAAAGAAAGAATTGCAAAGCATCATCGTGAAAAAGAAGACATCTGTGCAAACAAAAGTAATCCTGAGAACATGAATTGTAAAGAGACCTTGAAAGCGAGTCTGTAGGTGGTAAAAGCAGTTCAGAGTAGTGGTGATTGAAGTTATCCATGCCGTTCCAGGAGTCTGATGGCTGTAGGGTAATAACTGTTCCTGAACCTGGTGGTGTGGGACATAAGGCTTCTCAGCCTGATGGTAATAGCGAGGAGGGGGCATGGGGTCTTCGATGTCAGATGTTGCTTTCTTGTGCAGTGCTCCATGGAAAAGTACTCAGTCGTGTAGAGGACTTTGTTGTGATGGACTGGGCTGTATTCACCACTTTCTGTAGCCTTTCCGTTCCTGGACTCTGGCATTTCCATACCAGTTAGAATACTCTTCACTGTGCATCTATAGAAGTTTGTTGTAAGTAGTATTAAGATACAAGCCATTCAAAACCCCAATAGGTTTATTATCAAATTACATAGATGTCACCATATACAACACTGAGATTCATTTTCCTGGGGGCATACTCAGTAATTCTACAGAATAATAACCATAACAGAATCAATGAAAGACCGCCCAACTTGTATGTTCAACCTGAATGCAAATATAAAAAAGAAAGAAATGATAATAAGCAATAAATATTGAGAACATGAGATGAAAAGTCCTTGAAAGTAAATCCATAGATTGTGGTAACATTTCAATGATAGGGCAAATGAAGTTGAGTGAAGTTATGCCTTCTGATTCAAGAGCCTGATGGCTGAGAGGCAATAACCATTCCTGAACTTGCTGGTGTGAGTCCTAAGGCTCCTCCTGTACCTTCTTCCTGTTGGCAGCAGTGAGAAGAGAGCATGTCCTGGGTGGTGGGTGGTGGGAGGGGGTATCCCTGATGATGGAAGCTGCTTTCCTGCGACAGTGTTTTATGATGGAGGGGAGAGATTTACCAGTGATGGATTGGGCTGTCTCCATATAATGATATAACAATTACAGCACGGAAACAGGCCATCTCAGCCCTTCTAGTCCATGCTGAACTCTAACTCTCACCTAGTCCCACCGACCTGCACTCAGCCAATAACCCTCCATTCCTTTCCTGTCCATATAGCTGTCCAATTTAACTTTAAATGACAACATCGAACCTGCCTCAACCACTTCTGCTGGAAGCATGTTCCACACAGCTACCACTCTCTGAGTAAAGAAGTTCCCCCTCATGTTACCCCTAAACTTTTGCCCTTTAACTCTCAACTCATGTCCTCTTGTTTGATTCTACCCTACTCTCAATGGAAAAAGCCTATCCACGTCAACTCTATCTATCCCCCTCATAATTTTTAATACCTCTATCAAGTCCCCCGTCAACCTTCTATGCTCCAAAGAATAAAGCCCCAACTTGTTCAACCTTTCTCTGTAGCTTAGGAGATGAAACCCAGGCAACATTTTGGTAAATCTCCTCTGTACTCTCTCAATTTTATTGACATCTTTCCTATAATTCGGTGACCAGAATGGTACACAATACTCCAAATTTGGCCTTACCAATGCCTTGTACAATTTCAACATTACATCCCAACTCCTATACTCAATGCTCTGATTAATAAAGGCCAGTATACCAAAAGCTTTCTTCACCACCCTATCCACATGAAATTCCACCTTCAGGGAATTATGCACCATTATTCCTAGATCCCTTTGTTCTACTGCATTCTTGAATGCCCTACCATTTACCATGTATGTCCTATTTTGATTAGTCCTACCAAAATGTAGCACCTCACATTTTTCAGCATTAAACTGCATCTGCCATCTTTCAGCCCGCTCTTCTAACTGGCCTAAATCTCTCTGCAAGCTTTCAAAACCTACTTTGTTATCTACAACGCCACCTACCTTAGTATCACCTGCATACTTACTAATCCAATTTACCACCGCATCATCCAGATCATTAATATATATGACAAACAATCTCCATTACTTCTGGCAGACTTCTCTGTTCAAGAGAATTGTTGTTTCTATACCAATATTTTATATATTTTGATGAGTAAATAGAAATCTATTTAGCATTCATTTACAGTTGTAAAAATCTATTAAATGTTATATTGAGTCTGGGTTGCCTCCAACCTAATGGTATGAATAGAGATTTCTCCTTCTGGTAAAAAAAACAAGTCCCCCCCCCCTCCACTTCCTCTATTCCCCACTCTGGCCTCTTTTCACTTCCCACCTACCTATTACCTGCCCCTGAGTCCCATGCTCCTTCCCTTTCTCTAGTGGCCCACTCTCCTCTCCTATCAGATTCCTTCCTCTCCAGCCCTTTACCTTTCCCACCCACCATGCTTCACCATCACTTTCTAGCTTGTGCTCCTTCTGCTCCCCCCACCCTTTTTATCCTGGCATCTCCCTCCAGCCCCTTCCTTCTCAGTCCTGAAGAAGGGCCTTGGCCCCAAATGTTAATTGTTTATTCATTTCCATGGAAGCTGCCTGACCTGCTGAGTTTCTCCAGCGTTTTGTGTGTGTTGCTCTGGATTTCCAGCATCTGCAGACTTTCTCAGGTTTATTAAATAGGTTGACAGTAAGAAATTTTTTCAATTAAAATGCCTTTTTATACTTTTCATATAAAACACATGTAAAATCTTGTCATTACAAAATGTAAATAACTGTAAAACAACACAACAAATAAATTATAGTCAATTTCAATTTCCCTCCACAGATGCTACTTGCGCACTGAGTTCCACCAGCAGTTTACGTTTAGCTCGGGATTCCAGCATCTGCAGTCTCTTATGTTATGTACCCCTAGGGGTCATTTTTTTATGGACTATACCTTCAAAAAGAGAGAGAGTGAGTTGTTCAACACAAGCACCTTGTTATTAAGAGAGAGAGAGAGAGAGAGAGAGACGAAGACTGCTTTGAGATGGTGTTATGGTTTCTCTGCAGCATGTTTACACTTTTGCAAGGACATTGCCAGCGTCTGTGTTCCTACAGAGAGAGAAGGGAGAAGCTGCTTGATAGACAGCTGGTGTTCAGCATGGTGAAATAAATAGAAGGTTAGCTGTTAGATGCGCAGACACATGATTTTGGACACTGGATGAGCTTTGTTGTGCCCACAGAAAGGTGGGTTTTTGGAGGATCCATCAGAAGAATCGATCAGTAGCTCTTGCAGTGTAGAAAAGGTGTGACTGGTGGGAAGTTATTAGTGTGTCCAACCCTCACCTGGGTTGATAAATCCAGCACAGAAGACTGTCTCCTTTTTGTGGTCACATTCGCTGACTTTAAAGGAAGAGAAGAGAGGAGAGAGAGGTTTGAAACAGAAGAAACCTAGTGACAAAGAGGTCTCTGGTCTCTTTCTCTAAGTAGCCCATAAGGGTGAGTTTGAGTTCCATTCGAATACGAAGGTGTGACTGTCACATAGTTAATCCACAGGTGTGGGTTCTCTGGTGAGGGGAGTACCTTTGTGAATACCACTTGTGTGACAATAGACAATAGATGATAGGTGCAGGAGTAGGCCATTCGGCCCTTCGAGCCAGCACCACCATTCACTGTGATCATGGCTGATCATCCACAATCAGTATCCAGTTCCTGCCTTATCCCCATAACCTTTGATTCCGCTATCTTTAAGAGCTCTATTCATCTCTTTTTTGAAAGCATCCAGAGACTTGGCCTCCACAGCCTTCTGAGGCAGAGCATTCCATATATCCACCACTCTCTGGGTGAAAAAGTTTTTCCTCAACTCCGTTCTAAATGGCCTACCCCTTATTCTTAAACTGTGGCCTCTGGTTCTGGACTCACCCATCAGTGGGAACATGCTTCCTGCCTCCAGCGTGTCCAATCCCTTAATAATCTTACATGTTTCCATAAGATCCCCTCTCAGCCTTCTCAATTCCAGAGTATACAAGCCCAGTCACTCCAATCTTTCGACATATGACAGTCCCGCCATCCTGGAAACTAACCTTGTGAACCTATGCTGCACTCCCTCAATAGCAGGAATGTCCTTCCTCAAAATTGTAGTCCAAAACTGCACACAGTACTCCAGGTGTGGTCTCACCAGGGCCCTGTACAACTGCAGAAGGACCTCTTTGCTCTTATACTCAATTCCCCTTGTTATGAAGGCCAGCATGCCATTAGCTTTCTTCACTGCGGGCTGTACTTGCATGCTTGCTTTCAGTGACTGATGTACAAGAACACCTAGATCTCGTTGTGCTTCCCCTTTTCCTAACTTGACTCCATTTAGATAATAATCTGCTTTCCCGTTCTTACCACCAAAGTGGATAACCTCACACTTATCCACATTAAACTACATCTGCCATGCACCTACCCACTCACCCAGCCTGTCTAAGTCATACTGCATGCTCATAACATCCTCCTTACATTTCACCCTGCCACCCAGCTTTGTGTCATTGGCAAATTTGCTAACGTTACTTTTAATTCCCTCATCTAAATCATTAATATATATTGTAAACAGCTGTGGTCCCAGCACTGAACCCTGCGGTACCCCACTGGTTACCGCCTGCCATTCCGAAAGGGACCTGTTAATCGCTACTCTTTGTTTTCTGTCAGCCAGCCAATTTTCAATCCATGTCAGTACTCTGCCCCCAATACCAAGTGCCCTAATTTTGCCCACTAATCTCCTATGCGGGACTTTATCAAAGGCTTTCTGAAAGTCCAGGTACACTACATCCACTGGCCCTCCCTTGTCCATTTTCATAGTTACATCCTCAAAAAATTCCAGAAGATTAGTCAAGCACGATTTCCCCTTCATAAATCCATGCTGACTGGGACCGATCCTGTTACTGCTATACAGATGTGTCGTAATTTCATCTTTTATAATTGACTCAAGCATCCTTCCCACCACCGATGTCAGGCTAACCGGTCTATAATTCCCTGTTTTCTCTCTTCCCCCCTTCTTGAAGAGAGGGACATTAGCCACCCTCCAAACCACAGGGACTGATCCTGAATCTATAGAACATTGGAAAATGATTACCAATGCGTCCACGATTTCTAAAGCCACCTCCTTAAGTACCCTGGGATGCAGACCATCAGGTCCCGGGGACTTAACAGCCTTCAGACCCAACAGTCTATCTAACACCATTTTCTGCCTAATATAAATTTCCTTCAGCTCATCCATTACCCTAGGTCCTTTGGCCACTATTATACCTGGGAGATTGTTTGTGTCTTCCCTAGTGAAGACAGATCCAAAGTACCTGTTCAACTTATCTGCCATTTCCTTGTTCCCCATAATAAATTCACCTGTTTCTGTCTTCAAAGGCCCAATTTTGGTCTTAACTATTTTTTTCCTTTTCACATACCTAAAGAAGCTTTTACTATCCTCCTTTATATTCTTGGCTGGTTTACCTTCGTACCTCATTTTTTCTCCACGTATTGCCTTTTTGGTTATCTTCTGTTGCTCTTTAAAAGATTCCCTATCCTCCGGCTTCCCACTCGTCTTTGCTATGTTATACTTCTTCTCTTTTATTTTTATACTGTCATTACTTCCCTTGTCAGCCACGGCCTCCCCTTATTCCCCTTAGGATCTTTCTTCCTCTTTGGAATGAACTGATCCTGCACCTTCCGCATTATTCCCAGAAACACTTGCCATTGCTGTTCCACTGTCATCCCTGCTAGGGTATTGTTCTGTTGAACTTTGGCCAGCTCCTCCCTCATAGCACCATAGTTCCCTTTGTTCAACTGTAATACTGACACTTCCGAGTTTCCCTTCTCCCTCTCAAATTGTAGATTAAGACTTATCATATTATGGTCACTACCTCCTAATGGCTCCTTTACCTCGAGGTCCCTGATCAAATCCGGTTCATTGCACCACACTAAATCTAGAATTGCGTTCTCTCTGGTAGGCTCCAGTACAAGCTGTTCTAAGAATCCATCTCGGAGGGACTTCACAATCTCCCTTTCTTGGAGTCCAGTACCAACCTGATTCCTCCAGTCTACCTGCATGTTGAAATCCCCCATAACAACTGTAGCATTATCTTTGCGACATGCCAATTTTAACTCTTGATTCAACTTACGCCATACATCTAGACTACTGTTTGGGGGCCTGTAGAGAACTCCCATTAGGGTCTTTCTACCGTTAGAATTTCTCAGTTCTATCCATACTGACTCTACATCTCCTGATTCTATGTCCCTCCCTTGCAAGGTGTGGGTGTGGTAGTTCACTGAAGAAAGGCACCCCTGTGGCAAATCATTGTTGGAGTTATTTCGCATGTCATGGAACTGGATAAGTGGCTATCACATTGTGTGTTTGGGGAGGGTCCCCTTAGTGAAAAGCTACTGTTGGTGATAATCCATACGTGGATTCTGTTGGAGTATCCTATGGCCACCACTTTGGAATGACCTGTAGCTGAATCTGGGTGTGGTACCACTTGTGTTGAAAGGATATTCGTAGAAGATTACTGTCGGTGATACTTCGTGTGTGGAGTGGAACAACTTTGGAGATAAAACCTACTACTATTTTTATTTTGTATTGCTGTTATGGAATCTGTAGAATTGCCTTCTCACGACATTTACCCTGGATTACAAATATCTCTCTCTCTCCATCACTGCTCAACTAAATACCACGAACTGAACTGAACTTTACTCATCACTGTAAGACTGTATCCATTTACCCCTAGGCTTGAAGAAGCTTGGTTTTTATATTTCCACACTTATATACATACAATCTTTGCTAAACTGTTTGATATATCTGAATTTATATGACTGTATTGTGTAGTTACTAATAAATGGTATTAGTGAATAGCAATACCAGACTCCAAAGTGTTTTCCATTTCTGCTGGTTCTTTAATCCGTCACGGGGTACGTGACACTTATGACTGCAAGGAATGTAATGCTAACACTACCCTGAATCTTACAGTCATCACTAGCAACCAGTTACTACTGCACAATTAGTCTATCTGAGGAGGGTCTCACTTGCATCGTGGATTCCACCAATATGCCTTGAATAACACTGAATAAATTATTTAAATTCATGTAGCACAAAAGCCCTGCCTTGAAATGCCCCTGGAAGTTTTGCAGCTAGCAAAACCTTACTCCAAATTTTAACTTACCTCTATTATGTATTTCTAGATTTTGTTTTTCCTTTTTTTGGCTGTTTTTGAGCGGTTCAATACAGACTGGGCAGCTTCAGCAAAGAATGGCTCTGTGTGCAGCCTGCAGTGGGTGAACTGAACAAAAGTGAGAATTACTGGACTCCTGGTTTGATGTTCGATGTGCTGTTCACTTGCTTTTTGCCATTTATGCAATTTGTTCTTAATTTTACGTGTTTGGTGTTTGATGTTTTCTTGAACGGGTTCAATTATGTTTCTTTGTTTTGAGGCTGTCTGCGAGAGGAAGCATCTCAAAGTCGTATTCTGTGTATGTAGAGATAATAAGTGTACTTTTGAATCTTAAATACTTGTATAAAACTTGTGAGGCTTTTTATACTTGGCAATCAAAAACAATTTTCAAAGGTTCAAAGTATGTTCATTATCAAAGAATGTGTAAGTTATGCAGCCTTGAGATTTGTCTGCTTACAGGCAGCCACAAAGCAAGAAATCTGAAAGAACTCAATTTAAAAAGAAAGATCAACACCCAATGTGCAGAGAAAGAGAAAGAAACACAAATCATGCAAACAATAGAAACAAGTAACAGCATTCCGAACCAAATGGAGTCCTTCGACCCTGAATCCCCAGAGCAGCCTGAATTGGAACAAAGCCTGCAGTTTATCATCTCGTGGGGCAAATTGCCCAGAAGCTCACAGACATGAAGCACGTAACAGTGGGAGCAGTCTCAGTAAAAGCTTTTGAAAATTAAAATTGATTGTTTAAACATATTTGCATTCCCTTCTGCTATCTTAACCAAATCCAACAACTTAACATTTAGATCTTTCACCTGATCTAACCTGGCACATTCACATGTACATTCACATTCACAAGAGACAATTCACATGAGTCAGTGCTGGGGAATCTCAGCGAAATGAACCCCTGTCATAGATTCATTCATTGTACCATCTACATCTTCTGTTTAGAAACACCAGTATTTCAAAGCAAGATCCAATTCATATTTGTAGAGAGCGAAAGGAAACTAAATCACTAATAAAAATGTTATAATATGTTCAAATCTTGTTCTGTGGAGAAAATTTTTTCCTTATTTATTTTAGGGTAAAATCATAGTATATATTTATGGTTTACAAACAGCTTTTACTTGTTGAGATATGAAGAAGAGTCTTTAAGAAGGATCAGTGCTGAAGGGAGCCTAATGTCTTTTGTCCGCCTCATGGGAAACAAGTCCTGGCTGTGATTATCTGAGTTGTAGTTATGCATCTTGACATTTACAAAACCTGCAGGAATCTGTGTTTTAACTCAGCACATGTAATGTTCCTCAGTTATTTTTACTGTTGATAACTATCATATTCATCAAAATAAATCCAGACATTCTTGACCTTACATGTGTTAGTTTAAATCATTAACACTCATAAGATCAAATCCTATACAACAGATAACAATAAAATCTCTTGTATCAACCTTGTTACATTGTGTTTAATCAAATAGGTCACTTCTAAAGGGAACGTGGATATTAAGGTAACTAAATGTTTAAAACAATGGTTTTAATGTGAATTCGTTTGAGCTGTGCAACTGGCTCCATGCATCACTGGTCTATTTTACAGCATATTAAATTTACAAATCCAGTCAATTGAGTGAAATTCCTTACACTATATTTACAAAGAACAGCCCCTCATGGAATTATGATGATGCACCTTTCAGAACAGGGACAACTAGGCAAGCCATTAGCCACTCACAAGAAAGTGTAGGTGGCTGTCTTATGCCAACCATGTCTTCCTTTTATAAATTACAAGTATTTTACAAGTCAGGTAAGTACCTTAGAAAACTTACTGCTGTCATAGTGGGCACCCATGAGCTGATTCTTGAACAAAAGGAGGCAGACGTGAAAAGATCTGTGGTATCATATCATTCAACACCTTCACAGGTACACAGAGTGTTATCAGTTCTGTCAGCACACTATCTAAAGGACTATGTAAAATCTTTGTTGAGCCACAACATCAGTATGGGATCTGTTCAATAATATGTGTTTGATATCTAATCTCTCTCAATTCTGAGGCCATTCAAAGTCAAGTTTATTATCATATGTACAAGTATGCACAGGTGTAATGAAAACCTTTATTGCAGCAGTGACATCAGCTCATTGCAGCAAAAATTTTAGGGTTCAAAGTAAATTTATTATCGAAGTATATTTATGTCACCATATACTACCCTGAGATTCATTTTCTTGCAAACATTCACAGTGAGTACAAAGAATCTCAGTGGAATCAATGGAAAACCACACACGACAAAGACAGACAACCAACAAAATTATAATAATAAAGAAATAAACAATAAATATCGAGAACATGAGATGAAGAATCCTTGAAAAAGGGTCCATTCATTGAAGGAAGTTATTCCCTCTGGTTCATGAACCAATGGTTGAAGGGTAATAACTGTTCCTGAACTTGGTGGTGCAGGACCGAAGGCTCCTTCCTGATGGTAGAAGCAAGAAGAGAGCATGGCTTGGATGGTGGGGATCTTGATGATGGATGCTGCTCTTCTACCACAATGTTTCATGTAGATGTGCTCAATGATTGGGTGGGTTTTACCGGTGTTGATGGAGACCGTGGAGGAGATGCCTTTGCCAATCTGGACTGACTGGGATCTACAAATGAGGAGATCCAGGATCCAATTGCACAAGGGGGTATTGAGGCCCAGGTCTTGGTGTTTACTGATTAGTTTTGAGGGGATGGTTGTGTTATATGCCGAGCTGTAGTCGATAAAGGGCATCCCGATGTATGAGTCTTTGCTGTCCAGATGTTCCAGGGTTGCGTGAAGAGCCAACGAGAAAGCATCTGCTGTAATAGGGGAAATGGAGCCGGTCCAAGTTGCCACTCAGAGAGGAGCTGATATGCTTTAACACCAGCCTGTCAAAACACTTCATTACTGTGGATGTAAGTCATTTAGAAAGGTTACCACGCTCTTCTTGGGCACCAGTACGATTGAAGCCTGCTTGAAGCAGGTGGGTTCCACACTCTGCCGGAGCGAGAGGTTGAAGATATCCGTGAATACACCAACCAGCTGGTCAGCACAAGTCTTCTGTACTCGGCCAGGTACCCCGTCCGGAGCGGATGCTCGCCTTCGATACACTCTCTTGAAGACAGCCCACACGTCATCTTCAGACACTGAGACCAAAGAATCATCAGGATATCTGGAGGTGTGCAATGGTTCCTCGCTGTTCCGCTGATCAAAGCGAGCACAGAAGGCATTGGGCTCACCTGGAAGCGAAGCTCTGCTGTTCCCTATGTCGCAAGATTTAACTTAGCAGGAGGTTATGGCATCCAAACCCTGCCACAGCTGTTGGGCATCCCTTGTTGGTTCCAGTACAGCCCGGAATCTCCACTTCGTCCGTGAGATAGCTTTCAGGAGATCGTACCTTTAACTCGCTTTGCAGTGGTGGCGATCATCAATAGAGGTTCAATTCCTGCGGCTGTCTGTAACGAGCTTGTACTTTCTCCAGGTGACCGTGGGTTTCAATCAGATGCTCCAATTTCCCCCCACGTTCCAAAGACATACATGTTAGGGTTGGTATACTCTGGTTTCTCTTCAGATTGTATAAATCTTTCGCCTTTTACATGTTAGGTTTAGTGAGCTGTGGCCATACTCTGGCGTTGGAATAGTGGGAACACCTGCGAGCTGTCCCCAGCACAACCCTCAGATGCAAAACGACAAATTTCACTCTGTTTCAATATACATGTAACGAATAAAGATAACCTTTCGTCTGAAACAGCAGTGGAGACATAAAATTCACAATGCCATCAACCTAGAATGTTAATACCGTTTATTTCTCCACCAATGCTTCTTAACCTGGTTGAAACCTCCAGCACTTTCCGTTTTATTCTACCTCGCTTTTCAGCATTTGTGTTTTGTTTTTTGATGGTGCTCTCCGAAGTCTTATAGAAAACTACTTTCACCCTTCAAGCAGGCGAGGTTCATGACATTCTGACCAGCTTGCTGCCCATCCGGCAGAGGGCGCCCCGCCTGGCGCCGTGTCACCTCTTGCCCGGCCCCGCGTTGCTTGGCGGTTGGTTTGAGGGGTCGGCTGGCGGCCGCTCACTGGCGGCGTCCCGGTGGTGACCATGTCGGGAGCGTGGGCCGAGTCCACGCCGAGGTAGGAGCCCAGCGGATTTCCATTCGTCCGGGGTGTTGGGAAGTCAGCCCGGGGCCGGGAGAGAGGCGAGGAGCAGCCGAGGATGAGGGGAGCCGGGGGCCGGCAACCGGGGAGCAGCCGCAGGGGGAGAGGTGGATGTGGCAGACGGAGTGTGAGTGGGGCGTGAGGAAGATGCCGGGCAGTGTGTACTGGGCAGGGTTTGAGAAGGAGAGGGATGTCGGGGTGGGGGAGCAGTCATAGAGTCGGAGAGCATGGAAACAGGCCCTTCTGCCGAATTGATCCAAGCCGACCAAGGTTCCCATCTAAACTAGTCACATTCCCCTGCGTTTGGCCATTTCCCTCTAAAGTTTAGACTCGAGGGGAAGAGTATGAACATTTCCTATCCATGTGTCCTTTCAATGCTGTTATTGTATCTACCTCAATCATTTCCTCTGGCAACTCATTCCATGTACTGACCTCCCTCAGGTTCCTATAAAACTTACGGTAAACTTTTAGTTCTTGATTCCCGAAGACTCTGCATTCACTCTATCTATGTCCCTATTGATGTTATACATCTCTGTAAGATCATCCCAATCCCAACCTGATCAACTTCACGTGTCCTGGAAACAAAGTATGGGAACTGATCCTTCGGCTACAATGTTGTGCCGAACTAATTAAGCTAAAAACACATCGTTTCTCTCTGCACACGATTCATATCCTGTTATTCCCTGCCTATCTATGTGCTAATCCAAGAGCTTCTTAAATTCCTCTGTTGGATCTGCTCCTACCACCAATTCTGGGAGTGCATTCCAGGCACCCATTCAGTTTTTTGTGTGTAAAAAAAAATTGCCCTGTACATCTTATTTGACCTCCCGCCCCCCCCCCCAACTTTTATGCATGCTCTCTGGAAAGAGAGGTATCCTCAATTTAGCAATTATGATAAATTGCTATCATAATTTTATAAACCTATGAATTTCTGTCAGCTTCTGCCACTCCAGAGGGGAGAGAAAGCCTTGTTTATGCAACTTCCCCTTATTCCAGGCAGCTGCCTGGTTAGAAAAAAACTCTTCTGCACCCTCTCTACATCTTTCCTATTTAATATATCCGGTAAAACAGATTCCTCTGGTAAAATAAAAGCAAGGCCTCAGTCAGACAGGATCAACCATGGACGTTGTGTCCTAGCTGTCTAGATACGCAAGCCTGGGCAGTACGATATGGAGAGCAAGCAGTTGCCCGTGTAGCAGGCTTCCCCTCTGCACGCATCTGATGAACCGCAAGGAACTGCAGAGACCGATACAGTTTGGTATCAGGAGTGTCGCAGGAGCTGCCAGTCAGCATTGAACTCAATGTAGGGGGTGTCTTAGGGGCTCCAGATTTTTCTGTCTGGGTTTACTCCCAAATCCGTCCCCATGAGTGGGTGTAGCTGCAGGGATTTGAGATCAGAGTTTTCTTTCTCTGAGATGAGCTGCCAACCGTGGCTGACAACCCCCATCTGCCCAAAGTGACTGGTTTCAAGGTGCCTTTGCCCCTTCTCCTGTCAGTAGAAATGGTTCCGACAGGCTTAGTAGCTCAGTCACCTGTGACGGCCAGGATCTCAACTTGGTTGTCAGAGGCTATTAGGCTCATGCCATTGGGAGCATTTAATAAGTAGTGGGAGCCAATTCCCACTACCACACCCCGGCTATAACAAACTTAAGGAAGGTTATCAATAAACTTTCAAAAACTGTCATAGATTCTTCTTCCTATATAATTTGTTGCTATAGGTATATTTAAAGCAGAGCTTAATAGGTTCTTGATTGGTAAAGGCATCAAAGGTTATGGGGAGAAGGCAGTAGACTGAGGTTGAGAGGGATAATAAATCAGACATGACTGAATGGCAGAGCAGACTTGATGGGCTTCATGGCTTAATTCTACTCGTATGTCTTATGATCTTATAATGTCTTATGATCTTAGAATTGAAGGCCAAACTCCAGAAGCAACCAGATCTGAATTTTATAAAGCTCTTCCTGACTCTTGAACTCAATGGTCCGACTAATAAAACATGGCATGTGTCTGTCTTCTTTACCATCCTATTGATTCGTGCAGCCCACTTCAGGAAGCTGTTAACTCGGACCCACCCCGTCCTCTGCTCTCCCCCATTCCATCTTCTACTCTCTCCCTCTCTACCCTGCCCTCTACTCTTCCCTCTCCTCTTACCCCATCCTCTACTCTCCCTCTGTACATCAACACAATTAAGCATCCTCTATGGACAGTTCACTTCCCCTTTACATTTGATCTCTCTTCACAGTGCCCAGATTAAACTCCATCTGCCATTTGTCCATCTATAGATGCAGGTGACCTATATCCTATCATATCCTTTGGCAAGCTTCTACACTGTCAATAACGCCACTAATCTTTGTGTCAATATTCTCAAAAATCTTTTCTGCACTCTTTTCAGATTTGTGGCATCGTTCATACAGCAGGGTGACCAAAACTGACCACTATTCCATATAGGGCCTGACCTGCATCTTGTATGGCTGCAACATTACACCACAACTTCTATCCTTAGTATGCTAAATGATGGAAGATCTGTTTTAACTTCATCAGTCCGCAGGACTTGTTTCTAAAATGCATCAGGCTTGTCCAGATGTCCCTTTGAACCTTTTGAGTGGAACTTTTTGGTTGCAATGAGCAAAGGTATGTTTGGAGAAAAAAGGGTGCAGAATTTCATGAAAAGAACCCCTCTCCAACTGCACGGGGTTGGATCAATCATGCTTTGGTCTTGTGTTGCAGCCAATGGCACAGGGAACATTTCACTGGTAGAGGGAAGAATGAATTCAATTAAATACCAGCAAATTCTGGAAGCAAACATCACACTGTCTGTAAAAAAAAAAAGCCGAAGATGAAAAGAGGATGGCTTCTACAACAGGATAATGATCCTAAACACACCTCAAAATCCACAATGGACCACCTCAAGAGGCGCAAGCTGAAGGTTTTGCCATGGCCCTCACAGTCCCCCGATCTAAACATCATCGAGAATCTGTGGATAGACCTCAAAAGAGCGGTGCATGCAAGACGGCCCAAGAATCTCACAGAACTAGAAGCCTTTTGCAAGGAAGAATGGGCGAAAATCCCCCAAACAAGAATTGAAAGACTCTTAGCTGGCTACAAAAAGCGTTTACAAGCTGTGATACTTGCCAAAGCGGGTGTTACTATGTACTGCCATGCAGGGCGCCCAAACTTCTGCTTCAGGCCCTTTTCCTTTTTTGTTATTTTGAAACTGTAAAAGATGGAAATAAAAAAAAAAGTTTTCTTGCTTAAAATATTAAAGAAATATGTCATCTTTAACTTTATGCCGTTTGGAAATCAGTTCATCTTTTACTCACTTAGCTATTCACAGTAACAGAAATTTTGACCAGGGGTGCCCAAACTTTTGCATGCCACTGTATGTCAGATTGTAGTAAATATTGGACCCAAGGAGAGGAGTCTTAGTCTGCCTAGAGTCTTTGACTTGAAAAATTCTCTCTTTTCCCATAAATGTTGCCTGACTTGCTGAGTGTTTCCAGCATTCCTTTTATTTTAGTTTTTCTGTATCTGCCGGTTTATTTTTGAATTGTCACTGTCCAGTTTAATGTCAGTCCAAGAGAGTATCCTACTGAATCAGTGTTACAAAATATACCCATATATCACAGTGATGTATGGGTCACCACTTCGTTCAACTTTAGAGAAAAGGTTTTCTCAGATTTGAAATTAATATTCTTCCCCACAAGCTTTAAGCCAATAATGAAGGCAAAAGACATTTCCAATTTTGAAATATATTTATTAAAATTGATAATCCACTTACGTTTATCAAGTTTATTGCTTGAAGTGAAATTTAATATTACAAACATTTGAAGACACATCAAGAAGAAGTGTTTTAAAAAAAAGAACCATTGAATTGTACAGAAGTAAATTTTTGGTGATGTGTTCAATTCACCTTCCCATTTTTAACCCCTTCCAAAAGTACAATATGCGCCAGTTTTTATGGTGGATACAGTATTTATAACACCTGTTGTAAAATAGTAAAGTTTTGTTCATTATTTTTAAGACACGAAAATTATTTTCTAAATCTGATAAATCTTCTATTCCAGGCATGAATCTGATGAAATGGCATCTCCTCTCATTCGGAAATCTGAAGTTAGCAGAGCAGCACGGCGGTACAGCACTGTAGAGATGCGTATCCTTTTTCTCAGATTGCTGACTTCGGACAAAGGGTCTTCACATATGTGCCTTTGGATCGGTAGTATATTGGTCGAATTTCCAGTACTTACGCTTTTTCTTTTCTACTTTAAAGTAGGTGTTGCGTGGATTCTGTATAAGTTTATCGTTATAATTTGTGGTATCGTTTAGAAGGAGTTGCATGAGAATTGTATTTATTTAGAAGTTTTAGGACAAGGAATTAATGGAACTTTTAGAATGTAAAGCCTGGAAGAAAATTACCAAGAAGAATTAGGTCAGGGAACATCCTTTCAGCATTAAATTGACCAACAAGTCAGTAGAATGTCCAAATCAACAAAAATACGTGAGAAAAGATAAAGGGCAGTTTTGTCTCCTCTATGCAGTGAATTGAGGGGAATAAATAACAGTTTTCCAGGGAATTGAAATGGGGAAATGCTGGCAGTTCTGCGTGGTATGTTTTTGATGCCTTAGATGCCATTGAGTCCAGGATTCCTGTTACGCCACTGGCGTTTAGGGCAGCAGTGAAAGTCCTCCATCTCTGGTGGTGTTCAGGGCTTCCTTCATCATGGCAGTAGCTTCTCCTCTGTTTGCACTACTGTCAGTCATGCAAGTCCCGAAGGTTGTTCCCACAGTGCTGTTGTGTGAAGACTTTAAGATTTAAACTTGGGAATGATGAACAAATGGCAGCGTGATGAAGTAGATGTTTCCATCAACGGGACAGAGTTATATAGTAAGGAGACAGTCCATAAAAAAAATAAGTTGCCTAAGATTTTGATGCCTCCACATGACCATGTCCAGCAAATACTTATTATGAGTGCTTGAGGTGCGGGAATTTGTTAAGCAATAAATACTGGACTGAGAGTGTTGTAATTGAATGCACGCAGCATAAGAAATAAAATGGACGATCTTGAAATTCAACTACAGATTGGCAAGTATGATGTTGTGGTCATCTCTGAAACTATGCTAAAGGATGGCTGCCATTGGGAGCTGAACGGTCAAGGATATATGGAAGATAGGTTAGTAGGCAGAGGGGGTGGTGTGGCCTTGTGTATAAGAAATAATATTAAATCATTAGAAAGGGATGACATAGGATCGGAAGGTGTAGAGTCTGTATGGATTGAGTTAAGAAATGACAAGTGTAAAAGAACCTTCATGGCAGTTGTATACAGGCCTCCAAACAGCAGATGGGATGTGGATTACAAATTACAGCAGGAGATAGAAAAGGTGTGTCAGAAGGGCAATGTCATGGTAATCGTTGGGGATTTTAACATGAAAGTGGATTGGGAAAACCAGGCCAATACTGGACCTCGAGAGAGAATTTGTAGAATGTCTAAGGGATGGCTTTTTAGAACGGCTTGTTGTTGAGCCCACTCAGCTGTGTTGGATTGGGTGTGGTGCAATGATCCGGAGGTGATAAGAGAGCTTAAGGTTAAAGAACCCTTAGGGAACAGTGACCACAATATGATCAAGTTCACTTTGAAATTTGAGAAGGGGAAACTAAATTCCAGTGTGTCAGTATTTCAGTGGAATAAAGGAAATTACAATGGCATGAGAGGGGAACTGGCCAAGGTTAACTGCAAGGAGGCATTAGCAGGAAGGACAGAGCAGCAATGGCTGGAGTTTCTGCGAAAAATGAGGGAAGTGCAAGACAGATATATTCCAAATAAGAAATTTTTGAATAGAAGGATACTACTGTGGCTGACAGGTGAAGTCAGAGCCGAAGTAAAAGAAGAGAGGGCATACAAGGAAGCCAAAGCCAATGGGAAGGTAGAGGATTGGGAAGCTTTTAAAAACTTGCAGAAGGAAACTAAGAAGGTCATTAGGAAGGAAAAGATGAATTATGAAAGGAAGCTGGTGACCAATATCAAAGAAGATACTAAAAGCTTTTTTAAGTATATAAAGGGTAAAAGAGAGTTGAGGGTAGATATAGGACCGATAGAAAATCACACTGGAGTTTTTGTAATGAGAGATGCAGAGATGGCAAAGGTACTGAATGCATATTTTGCATCAGTCTTCACAGTGGAAGACATCTGCAGTATACCAGACATTCAAGAGTGTCAGGGAAGTGAAGTATGTGCAGTGAAAATTACGACTGAGAAAGTGCTCAGGAAGCTAAATGGTCTGAGGGTGGATAAATCTCCCTGATGGAATGCACCCTCGGGTTCTGAAGGAAGTAGCTGGAGAGATTGCAGGGGCATTAATAATCTTTCATGAGTTGATAGATTCTGGCATTGTACTGGATGCCTGGAAAATTGCAAATGTTCCTCCGCTATTTAAGAAGAGTGAGAGGCAACAGAAAGGAAACTTTAGACCTGTTAGCCGAACATCAGTGGTTGGGAAGTTGGAATCGATTGTTCGGGATGAGATTACAGAATACTTGGAGGCACATGACAAGAAAGGCCAAAGCCAGCATGGTTTCCTGAAAAAAAATCCTGCCTGATTAACCTACTGCAATTTTTTGAGGAAATTACAAGCAGGGTAGACAGAGGAGATGCAGTAGATGTGGTGTAGTTGGATTTTCAGAAGGCCTTTGACAAGGTGCCGCACATGAGACTGCTTAGCAAGATAAGAGCCCATGGAATTACAGGGCAGTTACTAGCATGGGTGGAGCGTTGACTGATCGGCAGAAAACAGAGAGTGGGAATAAAGGGATCCTATTCTGGTTAGCTCCCGGTTACCAGTGGACTTCCACAGGGGTCAGTGTTGGGAAAGCTGCTTTTTACGATGTATATCAATGATTTGGACTATGGGATTAATGGATTTGTGGCTAAATTTGCCGATGTTACAAAGATAAGGTGGAGGAGCGGTTAATGTTGAGGAAACAGAGCCTGCAGAGAGACTTAGATAGTTTAGGGGAATGGGCAAAGAAGTGGCAAATGAAATACAATGTTGGAAAGTGTATGGTCATGTACTTTGGTGGAAGAAATAAATGGGCAGACTATTATTTAAATGAGGAGAGAATTCAAAATGCAGAGAAACAAAGGGACTTGGGAGTCCTTATGCAGGATGCCCTAAAAGTTAACCTCCAGGTTGAGTCAGTGGTGAAGGAGGCAAGTGCAATGTTGGCATTCATTTCTAGAGATATAGAATATAAGAGCAGGGATGTGATGTTGAGGCTCTATAACACACTCGTGAGACCACACTTGTAGTATTGTGTGCTCCTTATTTTAGAAAGGATATACTGACATTGGAGTGGGTTCAGAGAAGATTCACGGGAATGATTCCAGGAATGAAAGGGTTACTGTATGAGGAACGACTGGCAGCTCTTGGACTGTATTCCCTGGAGGTCAGCAGAATGAGGTGGGGATCTCATAGAAACACTTCGAATGTTAAAAGGCCTGAACAGATTAGATATGGCAAAGTTATTTCCCATGGTCGGGGAGTTCAGGACAAGAGGGCACAACTTCAGGATTGAAGAACGCCCATTTAGAACAGAGATGCGGAGAAATTACTTTAGTTAGAGGGTGGTAAATCTGTGGAATTTGTTTCCACAAGCAGCTGTGGAGACCAAGTCATTGGGTGCATTTAAGGCAGAGATAGATAGGTTCTTGATTAGCTAGGGCATCAAAGGGTATGAGGAGAAGGCACGGGGGTGAGGATGATTAGAAGAATTGGATCAGCGCATGATTGAATGGCGGAGCAGATTCAATGGGCCAAATGGCCTACTTCTGCTCCTATATCTTATGGACCACCATGTGAATCTGCAAATTGAGGCACAATGGTCCCCCTTCATCCCTCCTCCCAAATTGGCAAGTTCCAGGATCGGAGATCTGTGTAGGCAGAAGGCAGGAGAAAGGACAGCCGGTGACTCCTGAAGTTGATGAGTCCCAGTGTGAGAGGTTCCATCGTGAACGAGTCTTGGGATCCCGACTGAATGTCAAAGCCCAAAAACTGAAGTCGGCAAGCCCAGATGGTCAAGGCTGCTGTTTGAAGCTCCTGGGACACTGTGTTGGAAGTCATTGTCTGTGAGTCCAGGCCTAGGGCTGGAGACTGAAAGCCCAGAGGCAGCTTGTCATGGGGTTTGAGGCCTATCTGTGTGTGTGGGTGGGAGGGAGGAATGGATATTTTTTTTTCGCGGCTGTTATTTTAATTTGTTACTTTTGTTATAGTTGTAGCTTCTTTTGTTCTGCTGAACATTGCAAACATGCTATATTGGCGCCAGATTGTGTGGCAACACTTCTGGGTTGCTCTCAGCGCATGCTTAGGTTGTGTTGGCTGTTAACACAAACGTTGTATGTTTTGATGTACATGTGAGAAATAAACAAATCTGAATTTCTTATATGACTTGTGCTAGTATGGCCAGAGGCAGGGCAGGAATATGAGCTGGGTGAGTTGCTCAGTACATAATGTTTATTATTCACAAATGCAAAATTGTAGTCAGAGCTGAGGCCAGGATTGGGGTTAGAAACAGTTAGGGTCAAGAACGTGGCTAAGTTTGCAGCCAGAAGTGGGATTGGGAACATGGCTTGACATCACTAAGACAAAGGAGTTGGAGGTGGACTTCAGCAAGGTGAAAGCACCTTGCGTTCCCATTTCCATTAAGGGAACAGATGTGGACATCATCCAGGACTACAAATACCTGGGAACTCAACTGGATAATAAACTGGACTGGAATAAAAATACAAGGGCTCTGTACAAGAAGGGGCAGAGCCGACTATATTTCCTGAGGAGGCTCTGGTCGTTCAACGTTTGCAATACTATGTTGCGGATGTTCTATGACTCAGTGGTGGCCAGCATCCTGTTCTACGCTGTAGTCTGCTAGGGCAGCAGGACGACAGCAGCTGACACTAAGAAGATCGATAAGCTCTTCAGGAAGACTGGTTCTGTTCTGGGGGTGGAACTGGATTCCCTAGTGGTTGTGTCTGAGAGGAGGATGTGGCAGAAGCTATGGAGCTTTATGGACAATCCCTCTCACCTTCTCCATAGCATACTGCAGTGGTCCCGAACCACTGGGCCGCAAGGAAACTATATGATTTGGCGATATGAAACAATATGAGTCAGCTGCACCTTTCCTCACTCCCTGTCACACACTGTTGAACTTGAACACTCCCCCCCCCCCCCACCCCCGTCGGCCGGTCTGCAAGAATCGATGGAGAGGTGGTACGAGTCCTGAGGCTCTTGTGCCTTCTACCTGATGGCGGCAGCAAGAAAAGAGCATGGCCTAATTGGTGAGGATCTTTTCTATGGCAACATCTCATGTAGATGTGCCCAATGGTTGGGAGGACTTTAATTGTGATGTACTGGGCCGAATTCACTACGTTTTGTAGGATTTTCCATTCAAAGGCATTGGTGCTTCCATACCAGCCCATGATGTGGCCAGTCAATACACTGTCCACTACATATCTATAGAAATTTGTCAAAGCTTTAGGTGTCATGCCAAATCTCCACAGACTCCTGAGCATGGTGGTTGCTGACTCTAGGCTATTCTGACACCTTTTAAAGTTTCTTCCCTGTTGAGGCTTCAGTCAGATGGGCTCTCCACCAGCTCCAGTTTCCCCTTGATGTCGTGTACTAATCAGATTTGGAAATCGTTCACTGGTCTTTCATTGTCATTCGGTCTGAACCTGGAACTCCTCAACAGCACGGTGGGAGTATCATCATGGCAAAGGCTACAAATAGTCACTGTCTTCTCAAGGACATTGGGGATGACAAATAAATTCTGGCTTTTCAAGCGACATCCACATCATGAAAAGTCAACAAATACAGCAGAAAATCTTTCTCAATGATGAAGGAAAAGAACTTCTACACCTACAGTGCTTTTCATAGCTTTGGGTCACCTCTCAATACCTTACAGACAAATAAGTATATCGAAGTATGACATTAGGGACGCGGCAGGCAATTCACCTCCAAAATCAGCAAGGGGATAATTCAGAAAAATTATGAGTAATTTGTCTTTGTACTATCAGTGTCAACCTTAACACATTCTCTAGAACCACTGAAGGCAGCTGCGTCAACTATTTCAAACCTGCCTGCAGTTGACCGAGCTGAAGCTCATATATTCCATGAATTCTGTAAGTATTAATTAAAATTATTTAATCCTTTTAGTGAACTAGATTAATTCCATGTTTTAGATTATAAATTAAAAAGCAATAGTTGAAGCACTTAATAGGTCATGTAGCTTCTGTTAAAAACATGGCTAATACTTTCGATGCATGAACTTTCAAAGATGCAGAGCTAGGTATAATGAATGGGGTGCCAGAAAAAGGGGTGAAGTGCAGGATCTGCAGCTCTTCAAAGAATGTGTTAAGGAGCTAGAGCTGGAGCTGCAGCGTGATGATCTTTGGCTCATATGGGAAACTGAGGAGATGATAGGAGCAAGGAGGTAGTCACCCCTAAGTTGCAGGAGGCAGGAAAATGGGTGACTGTCAGGAGAGGGAAGGGAAATGGTCAGCCGGTACAGAGTACCCCTGTGGCTTTTCCCCTTAATGATAAGCATACAGTTTTGGGTCAAACCTATCTTGGGATCTGCAGCAATTGGGTCATTGGCACTGTGGCTCAGAAGGAAAGGGGTAGGGAAGGACTGCAGTAGTGATAGGGATTCCGTAGTTAGAGAAGTAACATGAGATCCTGTGGACACGATAGACACACCCAGATGATATGTTGCCTCACAGGTGCCAGGGCCAGGGACATCTCAGATCAGGTCCACAACATTCTAACAGGGTAGGCCAGAAGTGCAGCTAGAAGTTTGGTACGTATTGGCATCAATAGTGTAAGAAGGAAAAGAGAGGAGGTTTTAAAGAGAGAATTTAGAGTGCTGAGTAGAAAGCTGAAAAGCAGGACCTCAAGTGTAGCAATCTCTAGACTGCTGCATGTGCCGTAATCTACCTTGTTATGACCCTGCGCTACCTGCAGTGCATATTCACTGAAGTGTAACACTTTATTCTGCACTCTGTTATTGTTTTACTTTGTACTACCTCAGTGCAGTGGTGTCTTGTATGGCTGGTTTACAAGTTAGGCTTTTTAAATATATCTTGGTACATGTGACAATAATAAACCAATTTAGCAAATCTATTTTGTCACCCAGTCCTCTTTCATTCACGTCCACATAAATACAACGGTTAATTTTGCTTTCATAGTATGTGTGTACAGTACAACTCTGATATTGGTCTTCTCCAGATAGCCACGAAATACAGAAAAAGTCATGGGAGTAGTTGAAAGAGAAACATCAAGCCCCTCCCCCACTTGAAAAGGAAAAAGAAACAAAATTTCCAAACCCCACCCCCCAACCTCTCCCTCAGACAAAAGCTAACAGATCGCCCACACGGAAAATGGCCGCTAGAGCATCAAACTCCAAACCCCCAAACCCTTCCCTTGCAAAAAAGAACAACAACAATAGCATCAAACCCCCAAGCCCCTCTCTCATACACCAAAACTAACAGTGCATCTGCACAGAAAAACCAACAAGAACTTCAAACCCCAAATCCCCAACCCCTCCCTCGCACAAAAACTAACATATCGCCCACTCAGAACCCCAACCTACAGAGAAAGAAAACATAGTACACTGAAGGAGAGCAATATAAACTATAGTCCAATAATCACATAAATCTTAGAATTTTGAAAACGAGTGACCTCTGCACCGCTGACCTGTTGACCCATGGCCTCTGGAGAGTGACCGCTAACCACCTCCACGTTTGCCTCGATGCGTCAATCTTCCTCGACGCTTCGAAATGGAGTCCCCATCTCTGGTCTTCTCCACAAGGCAACTCACGGCCTTCTCCGGGGACAGCAGAGCACTGGAACATTAAATCAAACTGCACATCACATGCTGCAACATTTTCCAAAACACAATCAAGACAAAAACCACATAATGGCCACCTTTATCTCAACTCTTCCACTGAAGCCATCGTCTATGTATTAATAGCCTCTCAACCTGGCAGATGAGTTGAACAGGTACTTTGGATCTGTCTTCACTAGGGAAGACACAAATAATCTCCCAGATATAATAGTGGCCAAAGGACCTAGGGTAATGGATGAACTGAAGGAAATTTATATTAGGCAGGAAATGTGTTGGATAGACTGTTGGGTCTGAAGGCTGATAAGTCCCCAGGACCTGATGGTCTGCATCTCAGGGTACTTAAGGAGGTGGCTTTAGAAATCATGGACACGTTGGTAATCATTTTCCAATGCTCTATAGATTCGGGATCAGTTCCTGTGGATTAGAGGGTGGCTAATGTTGTCCCTCTCTTCAAGAAGGGAGGAAGAAAGAAAACAGGGAATTATAGACCGGTTAGCCTGACGTTGGTGGTGGGAAAGATGCTGGAGTCAATTATAAAAGATGAAATTACGACTCATCTGGATAGCAGTAACAGGATCGATTGGAGTCAGCATGGATTTACGAAGGGGAAATCATGCTTGACTAATCTTCTGGAATTTTTTCGGGATGTAACTATGAAAATGGACAAGGGTGAGCCAGTGGATGTAGTGTACCTGGACTTTCAGAAAGCCTTTGATAAAGTCCCACATAGGAGATTAGTGGGCAAAATTAGGGCACATGGTATTGGGGGCAGAGTACTGACATGGATTGAAAATTGGCTGGCTGACAGAAAACAAAGAGTAGTGATTAACGGGTCCCTTTCGGAATGGCAGGCGGTGACTAGTGGGGTACCGCAGGGTTCAGTGCTGGGACCGCAGCTGTTTACAATATATATTAATGATTTAGATGAGGGAATTAAAAGTAACATTAGCAAATTTGCCGATGACACAAAGCTGGGTGGCAGTGTGAAATGTGAGGAGGATGTTATGAGAATGCAGGGTGACTTGGACAGGCTGGGTGAGTGGGCAGGTGCATGACAGATGCAGTTTAATGTGGATAAATGTGAGGTTATCCACTTTGGTGGTAAGAACAGGAAGGCAGATTATTATCTAAATGGAGTCAAGTTAGGAAAAGGGGAAGTACAACAAGATCTAGGTGTTCTTGTACATCAGTCACTGAAAGCAAGCATGCAAGTACAGCAGGCAGTGAAGAAAGCTAATGGCATGCTGGCCTTCATAACAAGGGGAGTTGAGTATAAGAGCAAAGAGGTCCTTCTGCAGCAGCACAGGGCCCTGGTGGGACCACACCTGGAGTACTGCGTGCAGTTTTGGTCTCCAAATTTGAGGAAGGACATTCTTGCTATTGAGGGAGTGCAGCGGATGTTCACGAGGTTAATTCCCGGGATGGCGGGACTGTCATATGTTGAAAGATTGGAGCGACTGGGCTTGTATACTCTGGAATTTAGAAGGATGAGTGGGGATCTGATTGAAACATATAAGATTATTAAGGGATTGGACACGCTAGAGGCAGGAAGCATGTTCCCGACGTTGGGGGAGTCCAGAACCAGAGGCCACAGTTTAAGAATAAGGGGTAGGCCATTTAGAACGGAGTTGAGGAAAAACGTTTTCACCCAGAGAGTTGTGGATCTGTGGAATGCTTTGCCCCAGAAGGCAGTGGAGGCCAATTCTCTAGATGCTTTCAAGAAAGGGTTAGATAGAGTTCAAAGGTAGTGGAGTCAAGGGACATGGGGAGGAGGCAGGAACGGGGTACTGATTGTGGATGATCAGCCATGATCACAGTGAATGGCGGTGCTGGCTCGAAGGACCAAATGGCCTACTCCTGCACCTATTGTCTATTCTCTATTGAATAGCTGGTGCAGAATGATGGCTTGAACAGTTTCTCTCTGTACCTTAAACTTCATGAAAATTTTGCTGTGCTCAATTGAAGATATTTTATTACTCTTGCTGGCATTTACCAGTTTCTAACAGAATGAAAACCTGGCAAACTAGAGAAGGTAAATTAGTTTCTCTTTCATGTCTTTGGATGTCAAGCTGAAAAGAGGCAGTAAAACTCCAAAAATCTGGCATCTGACTCAGACATTGGTCTGGAATGTGTAGGGGTCCAGAGTGCTAGTAAATCAAGCAACAAGGCCGGTGTCTGGACTGCGGGCCAGGTGTGCAGTCAAAGCAGAGGCTGTGGCGTGGAACACGAGGGCCAGGAACATGGATAGTTTTGTGGCCAGAGCGAAGGGCCATTGTGCTTATATAATTCTCATTCCCTTTGAATTCATCAGGTTCACTGGAAAACTTATTATATCACTGTGTAATGTTAAGACAAAGGGAAGTAAGGGTTTGTGTAATGTAAGAGTAGCAATGTTCAATAATCTAGAAAATCTGCCTGTCTGGCACCAACAAAGTCTGAAGGGTTCAATGCTTCTATTTAATATCAGAGAATGTGTATAATATACAACTTGAAATTCTCACTTTCTGCAGACATCCTCAAAACAGAAGAAAAAACACTCAATGAACGACAGAAAAATAATAAGACCCTAAAGCCACCTACCCTCTTGCCAATGCACAAGCAGCATCAACCCTCTCTCTCTCCCTTTCCCCCTACTTAATCTAGCATAAAGCATCAGCATTCCCACCATTCATCGTGCAAGCAGCATCAAAGCCCCCAGTACATCAAAAACTAATTTCACTCCAACTTTTCTACATCCCACAGGCTCTCTCCCTCAGTAACAAGGGAGACAGATATCACTCTTTTCACTGTGAGAGGGAAGACAACAGTCGCTATTTCAACATTACAGTCAGTCTGATGTGTTGCTTTTTATTTCAAATTCCCCAATTCGAGAATTGGCAGCAAACTCTCCCTCACCATTGGGAGAGACAGAGCAATCGAGCACTGAGTGCAGAGCCCTTGGACAGCTGCTCTCGCTAATTTTGATGATCTGGCTCCCACTGCGCTTCAGTTCGTGACACCTGCGTGAATTTGTGTCCACAGGGCCGTGCAAGGCCGCATCCCCGAAGGCGCCAGTCTTGGAGGTGGTCACTCGGCGACCCCGCAAGAACAGGAACATGGCGCTGTGCAGAACCGCATTTCAAATGCCACTGTAGATCAAAGATCCTGACAGGATTCCAGCCACCCTGTAAAGGAATATAGAGACATTAGGGTTTCAAGTGGTCAGACTTTTACCATACTTTGTCTAAAAGGAGAAGCCTCCAACTTGGGTCAGAGACACCAAAAGGATAGACTTAATATTTTTTGTGAGTATCATCAAGCTACATTAGAATTACTGTCTTTCCCCATTTTCAAAATTCTGAAACAAAATGGATCTGTTGAAATGCCATGTCTAACTCTTGGTGTTAAGTTTTCTTTCTGTTATGTCCTATGTTGTGATAGAGAATGTTCTCACTAAAATTGAGCTGTGCAGCTCTGACTTTTTTGTGTTTTATTCAGTGTGGCACTTTCTACAAAAGTGTCAGTTTCTGATTGATTAGAGTAACCAAGTTTAATGGAAATTATGTAAATTCTAGAATATTATAAAAATAATGTTCAAAAATCAGTGTATGTTAATGATATGTGGCATTGTATTACAGACACTCCACAGACTAGAGTTTGCCCTGTAAAGAAAAGCGAAATATCTAATATCTTATCATCACTTCGACTTCCCATAATGGTAACAACTCCAGAAGCATCAATGGTAAGAACCAACCATTACCTCTAATATTTAAGTACAGTGGATTCTGGTTGATTGGGTTATCAGTTGATTGGGGCAGCCGCTTATTTGGGACCACTCTTAAAGAACACAAACTAGTCAGAGGCTTTTTCCCAGGGCTGAAAGGCTAGTACGAGAGGGCATAGTTTTAAGGTGCTTGGATGAAGGTACAGAGGAGATGTCAGGGGTAAGTTTTTTACGCAGAGAGTGGTGAGTGCATGGAATGGGCTGCCGGTGGCGGTAGTGGAGGCAGAAACGATAGGGTCTTTTAAGAGACTCCTGGATAAGTGCATGGAGCTTAGAAAAATAGAGGACTATGGGTAAGCCTAGGTAGTTCTAAGGTAAGGACATGTTCAGCACAGCTTTGTAGGCCAAAGGGCCTGTATTGTGCTGTAGGTTTTCTATGTTTCTAATTGGGAAAATAGCCAAGATTGTTTTGTTATGTTTCCCCTCTCACTGTGAAACAGGGACACCTCTTTTTCCCTTACAGATAGACTGAAGGGTCTGTTTCTGAGCTGTAGAGGTCTATGGCTCAAATGGTGATAATTGTCGATCAGGTTGAAGAAGATTTAGATCATCGTAAAGTTAAAACCTAACTGTAATACATAGGAAATAAAAAATTTGAATGATGTGGGGAGAGCAAAATGAAGATTGGAAAGTTCAGGTAAAATTGAGTGGGATAAAATCAAGTGGGGGAAAATCGACATTTCTTTAATCCCCAGCACTGCACACATCTAAGAGAATGAGATTTCGCATTTAAAATTACTTGTTGAAAGACATTTATCTGGTGAATGAAACCACTTGCTCTTCAATACGAGTCCTATTTTCAGCTGTTTAGTCATAAAAACAGCTAAATCATGCTTTGGAAATTATTTAAGTAATGTGTTTAAAGGCAAATCCTTCTACAATCTACACTTCTCTCCCTAAGCAGCCCAATACATTTTATTCATCATTAGTGACTGTAATATTTCGTCAATTGATTTTTGTTCTTTTATTATCTGTTATCTCCCATTTGGTGCCAGCAGTTTAATGTTCTTGATAGTTCAATGAGAATAATTGCTTTAAAACTTGGCTTTCTGCTTAATTAAATCTTTTTTTTTGCTTACAGTACCAAATTTCATCTGAGTTAGATGAAATTGAAACAGATCAATTCACTAAGCAGAGGATTGATTTCAAGACTATTGGTTCACCAGGAAACTTTACTGAGGACCTAACTCTTAGTGCAGCCATGCTGAATGAGGATGATCCAGGAGTAACTGGTGAGAATTGGGTCTGTCTTTTAACTTATAGAAGCACTGATAGATCAAAAAGTCTGTTACTAAAGAGGTTGGAATGTTCAGTTCTGTTTTATTGAAATTGCTTTTAGTAGTCTACCTTATTTACATGGAGTTATGGAGCTTTGACCTCTCTAGTTGGTGAAATTAGAAGATAAATAATTCTCTGTTTACAGTACTTCATTTTTGGTTTGTAACCATAGTTGTCCTGTGTCTGCAGAATACATGATGGTACGGCTATGACAGTGCATTATACATGGCAGGTGCTGTGGTTGTAATAACCAAAATTTAGTAGGGATGCTCACCTCATTGGTACACAAGCAGTTAAGAGTCCAAGTCACTACACCATAAATTTTGAACTTACGGAATAACTGAGTTCCAGTCCAGATGAAGGGCCTCAATCTGAAACATCAATTCTCCATTCCCTTCCATATATATTGCCTGACCTGCTGAGTTTTTCCAGCGTCTTGTTTGTTGCTTAAAGCAGTATTAGCTTTCTTTTCAGCACAAAGAATGAACTTTGGCAAGTTTTGCATAGTTTATGTGTTTTAATTACTTATTTATTTGCATAAAGTTACTGGTTTTTGCATTAAAGACATGTAAAACTTGTGGATCCACTAAATGTTCAAATACATGCTTGTGTTTCAGTGAAATGCAATAATATAGAGTTTGCAGTAAAAAAAAGTGAATTATTTTTGAGTGGATCTGATGAACTTAAGCAGGAAAACGATCCAGCTTCTATTTTTTATTTTGTTGTGCTTTCTTTTATTGACCATGTGAAACACACTATATTATGTTACTGAAGTATTGAATGCGGTATATTTGCAAAACTTAAGTCAGCAATTAGCCTTTGTAACAGCATGCGTTTTTGAAATTTAAAAAAATACACTTTCAACATCTAAAGATATTTTAGTGACTGTAATCCAAAATATTTAGTTATAATGGAGTAACACTCCAAGATTGTAATTTTTTTTGTTGACAGCATCAGTCCACTTGTTCCCAGAGTTCTTGCATTCTTTCTTGAGTCATTCGACTAGACCTATCTTTGATCTCATTGAATCTTATGAAGCCATTTGTAATGAACAGGTAAGAACTTACATTCCAGATTCTGCAGCTTATTTTGTATTGAGTAGTGCAGTTCTATATTGTAAATGATGTTCATTTTGGTTTTATGCCTGAGGATCCTTCACTTCTGTCTAATCCAGGCACTATCCTGGTAATTATCCTCTGCACCCTCTCTAAAGCTTCCACATTCTTGCCAGCCCAGCAATGCGTCGTATCAATGTTTTCTTGTAATCTGCTTTATGACCACTTTCTGCACTAACCAGAATACCACTTTGTTTCTAACCGCTAATCACAGAGTCAGAGATATTCCCTTTACCCTTGCACATCCTTGCTCCACCAACTCTGTTACCAAATATTAATTTGTTTTTCTTTCGAATTCTGGCGAATGTTCTGGGACCTGAAGCATTAACTAAATCTATCCCTTTCCATTGATGCTTCTTGACCTGCTAAGTATTCCAGCATTTGCAGTTCTTAATTCAGATTTCTTAACATCTGGATTTTTTATTAAGTTTTATTCTATGGTCTTGGACATTGGCAGTTTTGGAAACGTAAAGCCTGCTTGTTTTCTTTTGGCAGCATGCAGAAACATTGGAAATTTGGAAATTTTGACAAAATGGAAAAAGAGAAATTTGTTCTGAAAAATTGCTTCCTTACCAATTTAGACCATAATATATAGGAGCAGAATTAGGCCATTTGAGCCATCGTGTCTACTCCACCATTTCATCATGACTGATTCAATTTTCCTCTCAGCCCCAATCTCCTGGCTTCTCCCCATATCCTTTCATGCCCTGACCAATAAAGAATCTATCAACCTCTGCCTTAAACATAAAGACTGCCACCACAGATGACTGTGGCAAAGAATTCCACAGATTCACCACTCTCTAGTTAAAGACATTCCTCCTCCTCTCCGTTCTAAAAGGACGCCGCTCTATTCTGAGGTGTTGTCCTCCAGTTTTAGACTCTCCCATCGTAGGAAACATCCTCTCCACAACCACTCTATTAAGGCCTTTCACCATTCGATAGGTTTCAATTAGGTCGCCCCTCATTCTTCTGAGTTCTAACGAATACAGATCCAGAGCCATCAAATGCCGTTCGTATGGCAAGCCGTTCAATCCTGGAATCATTTTTGTGAATCTCCTTTGAACCCTCTCCAGTTTTAGCTACCCTTTCTAAGAAGAGGGGCCCAAACTTGCTCACAATACTCCGAGTGAGGCCTCACCAGTGCTTTATGAAGTTTCAACATGACATCCTTGCTTTTATTTTCCAGTCCTTTTGAAATGAGTGCTAACATTGCATTTGCCTTCCTCACCACAGACTCAACCTACAAATTAACCTTTAGGGAATCTTGCACAAGGGCTCCCAATTGCCTTTGCAGCTCAGTTCTTTCCATTTAGAAAATAGTCAACCCTTTCATTTCTTCTACCAAAGTGCATGAATTATAAAAGGATATGATTTATTCTTTGACTGGGTAGATTAAAATGATAGATGGGTTAACTGTTCTTGTAAGTATTTGTTTAAACACTAAGTAGGCAGTTCTAAATGCTCAATTGTTTTAGGTTAAAATGCTTCAGAAGATTGTGAATCGTGCAACCCCTGGACAGCAGAAGTTTTCAAAAACAGCCAGTGTTCTTTGGTTCCTTCAGCAAGAGATGATCACTTGGCGTTTAATTGGCTCTCTTTACAGGTAATGCATGTAATTTTATTGTGGGAACAAGATCATTTATGAGACTTATTCAATGATAACATCAGATTTCTCATTGTGCAAGCTTTGGTCAGCATTTTGTGTGACTGTATTTTGCCATAATTGATGCTATTTTGCCATATTATATCTTGCATTACTAATAATTCATAAGCCATGATGCAATGGCTTTAAATGTCTTTGTATCTGCATTACCTTGTATAGGTTACTTGCAACTATCTTTAGCCTCTTGTAAATAGTTTTGTTCAGTGAAACTAAAATTTTTTACTGTTTGTTAGCACTATTTTTCAGTAGAATTAATTGTTTTACCTGCTTCGTTTACAATAGTTTATCTTTTGTTTGTAGTTTATTGCAGTTAAACTTTCAATATTTAAAACATTTGTTAATGAATCCGCAGTAATTGTGATTGGCTTCAGTGATGTAACTCTTGTTTTAAGACATTTTTGTAAAAGTAAGCTTATTTTACTGAAGCAGATATTCAAAGGTTGATGAGATACTGCATATTGTGTTTCTACTGTGCATATCATTCTTCCTAATTTTGCTAACTGAACTTTTGCACATACTTGGACATTTCCATAACATGCAAATGCTTGAAATTTGGGTGTAATGACTAGGGTCTTGTCTGTGCTTTTTTGTTTCTTGCCTCTGAGCAGGACCGTAGTCAATAATGTACTATTCCATTTAAAGTATCAGAAATATATTAATTTATTGCAATATTTAAATAGACTACAGTTTTTTTTAACTCATACTTGAATGTCCATGTGACTATTGCCAATGATTCATTCTCTGTCTTTCTAACAATGAATTCCTATTCAAGTTCAAGTTAAATTGTCATTCAACCCTACATGAATACCCACAAATGCAGTCAAATGAAACAGCATTGCTCTGGGGGCCAAGATGCAAAACACAGTGAACACAGCATAAGGCACATATAGAACATATAAGACAGCAGTAAAATACAGTCACACAAAAAATATATATAGTCCGAGTTCCTGCATCCCGGAATGTTACAGGAATCTTCAGTCGAGCACAATACAGTTTGTCTTCTGCTGAGCGAACATTGGACACTGCACCTCACTGCCTCCAACACACCAGTGGAGCGCTGAACTCCGATGCCTCCCACAGGGTGGCTGCAAACGAGTGACACTGTGGATTAAGGCGTAGTCCTTGCTAATACCCAGGTCACGCAGCTCCACCGCCGTCCACCCCACCATTCGCCAATAAACAAATGAATTGGACTTGCAACATTCCACACCACCAATGTTCAGCAGGGTCTTACAATCACAAGAAAAGCAATAAAGACAATCACTTACTGTTAGGCTGCACATCTCCTTTGTCGTTGGCAGCATCATGGTCCACACCAAGTCCAGCTTCTTTAGTTTCTCTGCTGACAAGCAACTTGCTGAGGGGGTAGACCTGCAGTATTTTAAGTTCTTAATGTCCAAAGTGTCCTGCAATCATAAAAAAAAAAGTTTGAAAAAGACAATAACACCTTTGGTTGACACAGCAGAAGCTGCTGTGTTGGAGTTTGCAGCCATCTTACCAGAAGGAAGATGTAGCAAGAACACTGAATAATAAAATTGTATACATCAGACCTTTTAAATGACTAAAATAGCATTTTTCAAATTATGCAATAGTGCTGAAATTCATAGATGTATATTATGAAGTTTATTTGATATTTGAACATGCTTAAATATAAATAAGGCTTTCTCAACTTCCAATTACAATTACTGGAAAATGTTATTATACAATTTTGTTACCTTATGAATCTCCTTGGGGTATATTGCTAAATTAAGTGTGCAGCATTAATACTGTCCATTTCATTACTGTCGTTAGGAAAAGAGCTAAACATCTTTCCAACCAAATCTTCTCAATTTTCACTGACTCTAGAAATGTATTTTATTGCATTTGGAAATAATTTACATTTATGTAGGTTCAGGATATTTCAATCTGCATCAATCTAACAAATACTTTAAATATATTCAAATCATTCACTACAATGAATATAAAACACTACCTAATTGTTGCTATTTGCTGCTACCAGCAAATCCCGTGTCCCATGTTAACAGCTAAATTGAGTTTTATCTATATTTAATTTTTCTGTTCTCCTTGTAAGGAGTGAGTGTACAAAAGAGATGAAAATCCTATTGAAAACAAAATGAGAATAAGCAGACACAAACACCTACTTTTAGTATTAATAGTTGTGGCCTTGTTAAGTGAATCAATATTGCCTAGGAATATTTTTGGTCTATATTTAATGAAGACAGTATAAGAAATCATAAAATAGCTTTATTTTATTCAATCTGTGTTTACGTTCTTTGTTTTGATGCAGGGATAGAGTTGAATCTGTTGGGGAAGAGGGGTTGATGTTTGATGTATCCGTAAGTACTTTACTGTTTACTAATCTAGAAATTTTGAAGTTAAAAACTATCAAAGTTACAAATTAGATATAGGATTAAGCTATTTGACCATTCAGATCTGATCTGTCATTTAATAAGGTTTTGGCTGACTTAATTGTATTTCAACTTTGTGTTTTGTCAACCCACAAACCTTTTATTTAAGCTTTGTCAAACATTTTATCAACTGTTGCCTTAAGGATATTCATAGTTTCTGGTTCCACCATTCTTTGAGGAAGAGAGTTTCAAATACTCATATTTGCCCTTTACTATGTTAGACTTTGTTTATAAACACAGACTGACCTCCAAGCACTGATGACTTGCAGTACTGTACTTGGTCCTCCTAAGTGATTGACAAGGAATCTTTGGAAACATCTTTTAGTGATTTTCTATTTTTTTAAGGCAATAGGGTCTACTTGCCCATCTGGTCCAAACTAAGGGCATAAATGAGATATCTCAATTTTGTTTTCCGATGTTATTCACCTGGTACGATGAGTATGTTATTGTAATGTTGAATCAGGTTCGCAGGTCTGGCAAGTGAGACAGGAAATGCACTGACTTCAAATCGGTATATCAATCATTTATTTACAAACAGTAAAACTTTGACCAAACATTCATCTTCCCCAAGTTACAGACACTACAAAGCTGAATATTCAACAAACCTACTTAGTTAAAAGTGCGCGCAGAGCATACCTTCCCAATAGTCTTACCTTAAACAAGGAAGAAGAGAGCAAGCCCCTCCCACATGCTATTTTATATACCCAGGATATTTAAACCTGGACACTAGGCAGTTATCTGATGTGAAAAGCAACTGCATCTTCTAAACTAACCAATCACAACAGAAGTGACTTTTGACAATCAGAATAAGGCACACGCCAACAAGAAGTTATGTATAAATAAATTTCATCTTAGAGTTGGATTTATCCTCCTTAAAATAACCGTTCTCTGTCTCCTTCCCATAGAGACAAGCACGATCCTTAACAGCATTGATCTCGGGGTTCAAGTCAATAATTACCTTAAATCAGCAATGCAAGTAGGCAGGGTGGTAAAGAAGACATGTTGCAAACTGCATTCATTGGTTGGGGCATCGAGTGAGAAAGTCAAATGTCATTACAGCTGCATAAGTCTCCAGTTATGCTGCATTTGGAGTTTTGTGTGCAGTTCTGGGGTACTGCATAACAGGAAAGATGTGGAAGCTTTGGTCAGGATACAGAAAAGGTTCACTAAGATTATCAACACAAGAAAATCTGCAAATACTGGAAATCCAAGCAACACACAAAATGTTGGAGGAACTCTGCAGGCCAGACAGCATCTATGGAAAAGAGTAATTAGTTGATGTTTTGACCCTTCCTGATGAAGGGTCTTGGCCTGAAATATCAACCATTTACTCTTTTCCATAGATGGTGCCTGGACCTGCTGAATTCCGCCAGCATTTTGTTTGTGTTCACTAGGATTATGCCTGGATTAGAGAATATTAGCTATAAGGAGGAGTTGAATAAACTGGGGCTGTTTTCTCTTAAGTTTCAAAGTCCGAAAGCTGAGTTTATAAAAATTATGAGAGGCGCTGATAGGGTAGGTGGTAGGGTCATTTTTCCTGAGAAGAAATGTCAAATATTAGAGGGCATTGCTTCAAAGTGAGAGGGTGAAAGTTTAAAGATGTGTAGGGTAAGTTTGTTTACACAGAGTGGTATGCACCTTGAACATGATGGCAGAGATGGTGATGGAAGCAGATATGGTAGTGGGGTTAAAGAACCATTTGGACAGGGACATGAACATGAAGGATGTGAATTATATGCAGCTGACTAGGTTTAGTTACATTTAGCATCATGGAGTGAAGCCTGTTCTTGTGCTACAGTGTACTGTGTTCTACAAGATCAAAACTTATCACTATATTACTTGACAGCTCCCTACACCTGCCTTCCTCCCTTCACCTCATAGATGGACAGCACATATTAAGAATTTTTAATTATAAAAAAATACGTTACATATGAACCTTTTTTTCCAGGCACCAAATATAACTGAGAGGACCATTGTAGAAATGCTTTTCCAGCGAGATTCACTGATCCGACAGAGCCAGGTACTATACTATTACAGAAAAACTTGGAAAAAAAATGTATGGTACATGCAAATTTGTAATGCTTAGCTGATAATTTTGCAGATTGTTACAACTTAATGGGAAACATATAAAGCTGTTTTAACAAGAACAGAGTTCATCAGTTGTTTTCATTGACTTGTAGCGAGTATTTAAGCTATTAATTAAGAGTTGCCTGCTTAAAATCTTATTCCCTTTAACTGTATATGCTGCACATCCATGCATGCATTTGATACACCATTAAATTGTTTAGCACTTGTCAATTATTAGAATAAGTACAGCAAAATCCAAGTCCAAACTTAACAGCATAATTTAATTTTAATTATCTTGAATATTTTTAGTTTAAATAAACAAGTAAGGCTGTTCCATTGTTTTCCCTTCTCTAGAGTGAGTTACGTTGCTAATGGTGTCAGCACATGGCCTGTGATTATGCTGCTCCAAGCTTATCACAATTCATTACACAGTGGCATGTTATAATCAGTTGCCACTGCATTTGCAGTTTCTGTAGGTGATTGTGAAGTGTAGGGATCTAACTTTTAGTGTTTGTATTGTATAGCTATTGTATTGTGTTTATATAGCTGTCGTATTGCACGGAAAGGAAGAATATATAAGGAAGTAAATGTTCAGCATGCATTCAGTATCATCTTGCATATTACAATTATCTCAGTTTTCAATGATTATGGTTAATAATTATACTTTTTTTAAAATTTGAACTCTAGCTCGTAGTTGGCTTCATTTCCTTACTGGATGTTTTGTATAAATATAAGGAATTTAAGGATACAATTGATCTAATTTAAGAATAATAACGTATTTTTAATTTCATAGATTGTTGTAGACTGGTTGGAAAGTATTGCTCGAGACGAGGCTGGAAATTTTGCAGAGAACATTGAATTTTATGCAAAATCTGTATACTGGTAAGCACCACTGTTTCCTCTGAGGTGTGTGGGTGAATCAAGTTGACAGATTAGTCAAGATCTTTGTGCCATCTCTGATCATTAGTTGAATTTTTATAGCCATTTACTTTCATTAATACTATGACTTTTGATTTTAATATTTTTAAAGAAGTTTTATTTTATGTCATTCACCTGTGGGGAGAGTCATGGGATAGAAATGGGTCATTTAAAGGGAAAGGTGCTTTTGCACCAGTTTAGGAATGTGCTCAGGAACTTAAATTAACTGGCATTTGCACAGATCCTTCACGTGGGTGCTTGTTTGTAACCTTACTTTTTTGTTTAAGATGCTACCGTCATTTCCTGTGCCTTTCGTTCCCAAATCCGCAAACCTCTGCAATACAAGCCAAAACGAATTGTATGGAGTGGAATATTTATAGTACGTTAACCTCTTCCATAAGCCGGCCGGTGGTGTGATGGTATCCACACCAGACTTAGAGTCGAGTTGTCCCAGGTTTCAATCAGCTGGCACCTTGCACACTTTCTATCCGTGCTGGGTTCAGCATCGAGCGAATAACTCAGCATTGTAAAAAAAAATGCACACAAGCATGTTAAAGAAATGGCAAAGTTGTCGCCCAATACACCACAAGACGTGGAAAGGCTATCCTAAAAGATACAAATAGCAACTGATGTGCCAGCATTGTATTAGCTTCAGTTTTGCACAATTTCTGATGTACTTTGTTTTCAGGACACACCATTCATTGTTCAAGATAAAGTCAAACACCTATTGCTTGAGCTAATAAAATAGTAGATCAAGCATTCAACTGAAGACTAATGGTGGGGAGGGTTGTTGGTGGCAGGTGATGCCAATCATCTTGGAGCTCATTAACCCATGTTACTTGCTGGGAAATAATATGTTGGAAATAGGAAGTAATGAAGATATAAATAGACAAAGTTAATAAATGTCGAGTAATCTGCTAAGAAACATTATATGTTAATTCTATTTTGTGAACATTATTTTCATCTTGTAGGGAAAATACACTGCATGTGTTGAAGCAACAAAGATCTGGGATCTCTGGATTTTCAAGGCCACTTGTGACTGAGCTGGTAATATTTTGTTAGGTGGTTTTCCTCATTTGATTCATAGGGATCTGAGTATTTTCCGTTTAAAGTAGAAGTGCTGCAGACTACCATGCATGAATGCATGCAGAAGTTCTGAACTTTATGAAATACTGAAACTAGACCTTGTGAATTTTACCAGCGTTTCCAGTTGCAAGAGCACAACTGTAACCATATAACATATAACAATTACAGCACGGAAACAGGCCATCTTGGCCCTTCTAGTCCGTGCTAACTGTACTGAATACTGAATCCATTATCCTAGGCCTATGGATAATGAAGCTAACTTCCATTTAAATTATTTTCAGCTTAACATTTTTAATGATTTTGTGTATATTTTAGACAATTTCATTTCTCTAATAATGACTACAATTTATTTGTAATAAATATTAAATAGCACAATGATAGAGATGTTTAAAAACTCAGCTTTTGCAGGTTTGTCTGTAGGGCTTTTTGCCAGCTCTGTGACTTAAGATACTGGAGTTCTAAACCGACAGGTTAGAGCTCCAGCTGCCACTCAAAACACAGACCCAGACTGGCAAGGTAGGCTTTCTCTGTTTGGAACAGGTAGTACAAGCTTCCGCCTACAAGACTTGGCCTGTTTAGTTCCTTTTCCCCCATCCTTATTTTTTTCCATATCCAGTTAAACAGAAATTTATTTGCTGAGCTGATCAAGACTTTCCAGTAACTTAAGGTTTTCATTGGGTCAGTGAATTGAGCAATATGTTAAAGTATACCATCTCTTTTTCAACTAAAATAAAGCAAAAATTGCTTTTTATATTCAGCAGGTCAGCCAATGTATGCAGAAGGATAAAAAAATAAATTAAATTTCCAGGTTTGATGACTTCTCAACAGAACATTTTAGCTCACCAGTGTGATCGACTGTTTCTGTTTTCACACTCTGGCTGACCTGCTGTGTATTTCTGAAGGCCACACTCGGAGTGGAGAAGCAACAAATCATATTCCATCTGGGTATCCTCCAACCTGGGCATGAACATTGATTGTTCTAACTTGCAAACATTTCTGCTATATCCCCCTTCTCTCTTTTCCCTTTTCCCCCATTCTTGTTCCCCTCTCACCTCTACTTCTCATCCACTCATCACCTCCATCTAGTGCCTTTACTCCTCTTTCTTCCATGGTCCATTGTACTCTCCTATCAGATTCCTTCTTCTTCAACCCTTTACCTCTTCCACCTATCCCCTCGCAGCTTCTTACTTCATCCCCTCTTCCCCCACCCCCCACACATCAGTTTCAGCTATCACATGCCAGCTTGTACTCATTCTCCACCCTCTCCCCCCCCCCCCCACACCTTTCTGTTCTGGCTTCTTCACCCTTCCTTTCCAGCACTGATGAAAGGTGTTGGCCCAAAACTTTGACTGTTTATTTCCCTCCATAGATGCTTCTTGACTGGCTGCGTTCCTCCACAACTTTGTGTTGCTCAAGATTTCCAGCATCCGCAGAATCTCCTGTGCTTGGAAATTTCAAATTAGTTTACATTTCTAGCACCAATAATATTTTGTTTTTTTAAATTAAGCTGACCAGGTTTGAAACTTGATGACAATGCAAAAACAAAATTCTGATCAAATGTTTTAATTTTTTCCAAGGATCCAGATGCTCCTATAAGACAGAAAATGCCTCTTGCTGATTTGGATCGGGAGGATGATGCCAGATTCATGAAATACCTTTTTGCTCTTATACGAGCTGGTATGACTGATAAGGTAGAAGTGCTTTTATCTTATTTAGGCATTAATAATATAAACAGTCTTAATTTGGTTATCAGAAAAAAACACAATTTATAATTTAACACCATCAGGCTCAGCGACTCTGTGAACGTTGTGGTCAGGCTTGGAGAGCAGCAACACTGGAAGGCTGGAAACTGTACCATGATCCAAACCTTAATGGTGGTGAGGATTATTCTATAATTGTTACATTTCTGTTAGCTGATCTCATGGCCTTGTTTGAATTACTGTTTGCTCTGATTTCAGGAGCAAAGCTTGAAACTGTAGAAGGAAACCCATACAGAAGTGTTTGGAAGGCTTGTTGTTGGAGGATGGCAGAAGATGTAAGCTACATAAGCATAATTTAAAACATTGTCAACTTAATGAATATGTGGATAATCTTGATTCCAAGGTATTTTAGAAATATTTAAGAAATTAAAGTATAATGGGCTTTATTTATAATTTAGAATGATGGAATTATGAGGAAATATTCTCCATGAGCCATTTTAGAAAATAGATTTTTATACGGGTCTCTATATATTGAAGTCATTGCATTAAGTGAGTCTTTGTTTAAAGAAAAGAACATTTAAAGAAGCCAGAACTGATGCAGAGTCTCAACTAGAAGAACCAAAATGAGCATTGTACCATCACAGGTACTGCTTGACCAGCAGTGTTATTCCAGAGTTTTGTTAAATGTTTCAGATTCCATCATCTACAGTCTAACCAGCCTTCAGAACTTTGCAAGTGTTTGTAATGTCCAATAACCATGAACTATTTGGATTTCTAGGAACACTTTAACCGTTATGAACGAGCAATCTATGCTGCTCTAAGTGGAAACCTCAAACAGGTAAGAAATTCAAGACTGACTATCAGGTATTTTACAAAATTCATACTAAAAAAACACAAATGCTGAAATGCTTTTGCTCCTACAGTATTACATTAAATGTTGTCATATATTGCAGCTCCTTTCAGTTTGTGATACTTGGGAAGACTGTGTTTGGGCATACTTCAGAGTTATGGTAGACAGCCTTGTGGAACAGGAAATCCGTTCACTGAGTACTATGAGTGAATTGGAAGAATTACCTAAAGAGTACATGGAAGCAAAGTAAGTATGAACTTCAAAGCTATTACTAAACTTAAAAAGTAGAATAACTATTTCAACATTCATGCAGTTTTCTTGAACAAGTCAATACATACCAGCTCTTGTGCGTTTTCAGTTGGACACCAGAGGCAATATTTGAAGAACTGCAAGCAATAGACAAAAGGGTAAGAGAAAACAGAAAATAGCATGTACTTTTCCTAAATTATACTATATATTTTTCTAATTTGTTAATTTTTGCGCAGTTGAATAAGAAATTGTTTCCATGATGTCTTTAATTTAAAACAAGGTCCCAAAACACCAAATGATTGGAGCAAAAATAACATTGGCCTTGGAAAGGAATAAATTTAGTTGCAACATAGCTATCAAAAGATCTGATGGGGTAGGACTCCGAGCAGTAGGAATGGTTCCTTGATATTTGTTAAATTGAGAGGGTTAAAAAAATTGTGGTTGTATTACCTAGAATTTTCAAGATATTAAGGGGAACAAATGGAATATATAGTAACTACTTCTGATTTAGAAGTTAGGTCTGTGAAGTACCATCCAAAATATTGGAGGCATGTCTTTCAGAAATTAAGTTTGGAACATTTCTTTGCACAAAGGGAAATGGAAGTTTTGGACTCTTCTTGGAAAAATCAGTGATGATAGATCAGTTGTTAGTTTTAATACTGACGTAGAGTTTTGTTAACCAAAGTTATATTGTGTCATGGGTGGAAGGGTGGAGATACATCTGTACCAAAGGAGGTCTAAGGCTCTCCTTCCCTCCACTAGCCTTCAGGTCATCCTTGGGCAAGGTGTAGCAACTGCTTAGCCCCCCACCCACCCACTCGATCAGGGTCACGTGAAGCCATGGGAGCAGGTGGTGCATATCACGAGTTCTGGCTATGTGACAACTGACACCAAGCAGACAATCTCTAAAGACTATTGATAATGGCTAAGGTCACCAGTCTTGTAAAGACACTGCTCAGAAGAAAGCAATGGCAAACCAGTTCTATAGAAAAAATTGCGAAGAACAATCCTGGTTGTCTAAAGACAGTGACCATTACATCATACAGTTTGTCATTGCACATAATGATGTTTGTATGATATTAATTTGGGATACAGATAAGGCATGGTTTATTTAAATGCTAGAACAAGCTCAAGGGGCTGAATAGCCCAATGCTGTTCCAATTTTCCAGGGATTGTGCCACTTGGGGATTATCAAAATATCTGAATTGCAAATTGTGTAATCCAGAGAACATATGCAACTAGACGTTCCAAAAATAGGATGGAACGTGTTTAAAAGAGAAGCATGAAGTTTGAGTTTATGAAGCAAGTTTGATTTGATCTGTTGGGACTGTATTAACTTGTGCATCGAGTAATGAATTTGAAATTGGTGCTGTTGTAGTTGTATCATAATAGGAATATAGTAACTACAGGAAATGGAAAATTGGTCATCCATGTCTCCTCGTAATGGAATATAGGTAAAACTTCACAGAAATTGAAGAAAATAGTTTATTTGGGCATGAATTTCTTTTAGGGAGACTTGAAGAAGTCAATACAGGCCTGTAAAACAGGAATTTGTCAAATCCTGAGAGTCATTAAAATGTTTTTTCAGTCTAGTTTTGTAACTTACATTCAGTCAGGCACCAACTCCAAGGCCCCTGGGAATATACGTCTGACAAAGATGTAGTTTTGTTTGGGTGTAGTTTATTAATGCCACCTCAACCAGAGGAATGGAGGTCAGTGAAGAGGAAACACTTAAAAGAATTAGAGTAAATTTTAAAAGTAAAAGTAAAGATATTTGCAATAGGTTAAGCATGGAGCATAACGAATGGAACCTTGGTGGCTCAGAATACAGTGCAGTCCCAACAGGTACTGCCACAGCTGGTATATTCTTGTTAAATCAAAAAAGGAAACAAGTCAGTATACACATTTCAGAATGCTTGCTCTTCGATTAAAAAGCTTAAAACCTTAGGTGAAATTGAAGTAGTTGCTAATATTGCAGTCTGTAATCCTAGATACAGAACAGTGAACCACTTGGCTATTTGTAGCCTATATTGGTACATTGCAAATAAATTTCCAAGATTCGGAAGAACACATTTAAAATAAAAATTGATCTTTTGATTCTTCAGTTCTCGAAATAGTTTAAAGGGTTCTAAAGTACAAAATGTAAGTGCCTGATCTCAAGGTATGCATACATTATTTCTTTTGTTTAAGAGTTGCATTGTCTTTAATGTGTATTAAATATTGGTATGAAATGCTTTGGTCACATTTTGAACTCATTTCTTTATTTGTAGCAAGTATTGGAGGAGAATAAAGCTCATTATCACATCATTCAGAAATACATCATCTTGGGAGATATCGATGGTGAGTTTTTAGATGTAAATTCAGTAGAAATAAAGTATCTGCAGATAAATTTTGACATGTCTCCTAAACACTTGTTAAAAATCACCTTTTGTTTGATAATGGTAGGTCTGTTGGATGAATTTCAGGATTGGCTTACAAAGTGTAGATTAGTTCTTCCTCCTCACCTCCTTCGATTCATGACACATCTAGTGCTGTTCTTCTGGAATTTGGGCATGCCAGCAAAGGTAAATTGGATCTTCATAATTCTGTGTGGGGGGAAATTTTCTTTCCCCAGTGCAACACTGACATTCACAAATTGAAATTTTCTAACTGTAAATTGCAAACCAGATGAAATTGGAATTAATATATGATAGTTTTAACTTGATGGTTAATTATTAAACTAAGTGAATATTGTTTTCCTTTGCGAACAAGATAAATGTACTTTTTATGAGTTATCAGCTTCTTGAAATATTCATATTTGTTACTTGAGATTGGAAAGAACTAAAAGCAACCATAGAATCATGCATCAGTCTTTGTCCTTTCTCCCTCTGGACTGACCTACTTACTGCCCATTACGCCACTGGCTTTGGGGCAGCAGTGAAGGTCCTCCATCTCTGGCAGTGTTTAGGGCTTCCTTCATCATATCAGTAGCTCAGTTTTCACCACTATCAGACGTGCAAGTTCCAGGTGGAGACTCAGGAATACCATCACACTCAGATGTAGAAGGATTCTTCATTGCTGTTTCCATAACAATTTTGTGTTACCAGTCAGGGTTGTTAGCCCAGAGCTGAACCCCCAAACCTGGAGGACTAGTAGACCACTCTTAGTCTGGCCTCTATTCTTTGACCTGTTTGGCATAGGTGAATCTAGCAAGAGCTGAAGCACAAAGTTCTGACTTCAGCTAACATAGCTCTCTGGGTCATTGAGACACATAAGGCTCCAAACCATGACAAGGTCATGGTCCTCTTGAGGCTGTCTCTGGAGTTAGTTTAGAAATGCAAAGGTTTATTTTATCCTGTATATGGCCCAGTGTTGGAAGAGATCTCTTTTCCTTCATTTATTTCTTTCCTTTGATATCTGTCCAAATTTTTATACAACTGATTAAATTAACTTAGCTGATTAAGTTAAAATCTTATACAGATGCTTTTAGATAAATTATCTTATTATTTTCAGGAGGAGATTTGTATGGACATTATAAAAAGTTATATCGAGGTGAGATAATTAATTTCTTTCCAATTACCCCTTTGAATATGCTGTACATAAATATATGACTATTCATGTGTTTATTATATATAATGTAACAAATTTGAGCTTGAACCTCATTGTAATTTTATGGTGTTTAATTTTAAACTAAAACTAAATAAGTGATAAGTACCATCACTTGTTTTGTAAGTCAAACACAAAAACTGTCTACTAGATAATAGCAAAATTGTTTAGCTTGAAAACTCACTTCTGAATAATCTTCTGCAGTTTCTAATCAAAATGAAGCACACAGATTTGATAGCATTTTATGTAAGACACTTGCCACATCAGATGGGTATTGCTCAATATTCAACATTCTTGGAGACTGTCACAGAGACTGAACAAAGGAAACGTTGTCTAGATCTTGCAAGAGAAGCTGGTAAGGAGAAGTTTTTCATTTCAATTAAGTCTTTTATTTGCAATATTAAGTTTTTGATTGATCCACAATAAAAGTTGCTCTGATCAGTCTTCTATTAAACTGATAACTTGAAGCTCAAAGTACATTTATTATCAAAATATGTACACTATATACAACCTTGAGATTTATCTCTTAAAGGCAGCCACAAAACAAAGAAACTCATTAGAACCCATTAATAAAATAAAACCATCAAACATCCAATGTGCAGAACAAAAAAAAACAAATTGTGTAATAAAAGTAAGCAAATAACATTCAGAACTGAAGTTCATGAAAGTGAACAAACTGTCACCGTTGTCAACAACCTCATTTAAATAGCTATGTTTTCAATCTGGTTGCTCAAATTTCTCAAATGACTTTGATAAAAGCTCTGAAGAAACCTGTGTGTGAGAACTTTCATTGAATCAGAAGGATGTTGCCCTGTCCCTGAAGACAACAGTATGTATTTTAGATGTAAAACATACTTGTATATAAAAAAAATCTTGCTGTCTCTCACTTTTGTCCTCTATGCCCTCTAGTATTTGACATGTCTACCCTGGGAAAAGGTCTCTGACATCTACCCTATCCATGTCTCTCATAATTTTATAAACCTCTGACAGGTCTCCCCTCAGAGTTTGATGCTCCAGAGATAACAATCGAGGTTTATCCAACCATTGTTTGTAGTTAATACTCTCTAATCACTGCAGCATCTTGGTGAATTTCTTCAGCACACTCTGGGAAGCCATTACATCCTTTCTGTAAAGCAGTAGCCAGAAGCGTTCACAATTCTCCAAATGTGGTATAACCAAAGACTTATAGCTCTGTAATATAACTTCATTACTCTTATACTCAGTGTTCTGACTGATAAAGGCTAGCATGGCATACACTACCTTTATCACCCAATCAACTCGTGTTGCTACTTTCAGGCAAATGTAAAATTGGACTCCAGGATTTTATTGTACATCAGTGGTTGTAAGGATCCTGCCATTTACTTTTTCCTTCACCTTTCATTTGACCCCCCCTGCACAACCAACATCATGGAGTACATAAAAAGATCTGGCTTCAATCAGGACGGCGATTGAGATTTTAAAGGCAGAGTTTCACAGCAGTTTCTCTGAGTTGAGGAGTGACCAATCAACAAGAGCGATTATTAGAAAGGGCCAGTGAAAATAGCACTGGTGCAAGTGGAGTGGTCATTCTTTTGAGTGTGCTAGTGTTTAGGGTGGCTTTGGCCGTCAGGCTTGGGTGAGGTAAAGTGTCTTGTAAGTACACTCTTTCTGTTCTTATTTGTTCATTCCATGCCTGTTAGGGCATAGTAGTTAAGTGAGAATGGCTTCAGGGGGTGGTACTTTTACTCTGTGTGGGATGTGGGAAGTGTGGGAGACCTCCAATCTCCCAGATAAAGCTGCAGCTCCCGAGAGAACATATTAAGGAACTAGAGCTGCACCTGAATGAGGAGGTCATAGACAGGAGCTTACAGGGAGGTAGTCACCCAAGGTTGCAGGAGACTGTCAGGAGAGGGAGAGGAAAAGCATAGCCAGTGCAGAGCGCAATTGTGGCCAATTCCCTCAATAATAAGTATACAACTTTAGATACTAATGAGGGGGATGACCTACCAGGGTAGCCACAGTGACTAGGTCTCTGGCACTGAGTATGTGGCTCAGAAGGTGAAGAGGATTGCTGTGTTAATAGGAGATTCTGTGGCACCCAGACGCCAGGTTGCCTCCCTGGTTCCAGGGTCAGGGATATCTCGAATCGGGTCCATGGCAATCTCAAGGGCAAGATGAGCAGCTAATTGGCACCAGTGACATAGGTAGAGCTGAAATCTGAGAAACAGGACCTCCAGGGTGGTAATCTCTGGATTGCTGCCTGTGCCATGTGCCGTTGAGGGTAAGAACAGGATGATTTGGCAGGTGAATGCTTGGCTGAGGAACTGGTGCAGCGGACAGAGGTTCAGATTTATGGATCATTGGGATCTATTCTGGAGAAAGTATGACATATTCAAAAGGGACTGGTTACACCTGAGTCAACGGAGGTCCAATATCCTTTGTGGCAGATTGGCTAGAGTTGTTCGGAAGGGTTGAAACTAATTTGGTAGAAGGATGGGAACTGGAGTGATAAAGCTGAAGCTATGGTAGTTGGTTTACAAGCAGAGGCAATGAATAGTGAGGAGAGGCTGATGATAGAGCAAATTTGCAGTCGACAGGATGAGTTGCAGTGTAAAAGGCAGACAAAATCAAAAACAGTAAATACGGGACTGAAGGTGTTGTATCTTACTACACACAGTATACGGAATAAGGTCGCTAAACTTCTGGCACACTTACAAATTGGGATGTATAATGTTGCAGACATCACTGAACCATGGCTGAAAGAAGATCATAGCTGGGAGCTTAATGTCCAAGAATACACATTATATCGAAGAACAAGCAGGAAGGCAGAGGAGGCGGTGTTGCTCTGTTGGTAAAAAACCAAATTGAATCATTAGAAAAAGGTGACATGGGATCAGAAGGTGTTGAACTATTGTGGATAGAGCTAAGCAATAGCAAGTGTAAAAAGACCCTGATGGGAGTTGTTTACAGACCCCAAAAAAGAAGTAAGGATGTGGTCCACAAATTACAACGTGAGGTAGAAAATGCGTGCCAAAAGAGTAATCTTATAATAGTCATGGGGGATTTCAATATGCAGGTAGATTGGGAAAAGAAGGAAGGTGATGGATTCCAAGAGGGGAAATTTTCTAGAATGTTTACAAGATAGCTTTTTAGAGCAGCTCGTGGTTGAGCCCACTAGGGAATCAGCTATTCTGGATTGGGTGTTGTGCAGTGAACCAGAATTGATTAGAGAGCTTAAAGTAAAAGAACCCTTGAGGGCAAGTGATCATCATATGATCAAATTCAACTGGAAATTTGAGAGGAGAAGCTAATGTTAGATGCATCAGTGTTACAGTGGAGTCAAGAGAGTTAACAGAGGCATGAGAGAGGAGTTGGCCAGAATTGACTGGAAAAGAACACTTGCAGTGATGACGATAGATCATCAATAGCTGGAATTTTTGGAAGACACAGGATATATACATTCCAAAAAGGAAGAAGTTTTCTAAATACAAGATGACACAACTATAACTGACAAGGGAAGTCGAAGCCAACGTAAAAGCCAAAAAGAGAGTATATAATAGAGCAAAAATTAGTGGGAAGTTAGAGGATTGGGAATCAAAAAAAAAACAGAAGGCAACTAAAAAAGTAATTAAGATGGTAAAGATGGAATACGAAAGTAAGCTAGCCAGTAACATTGTAGGGGATACCAAAAGTTCCCTCAGATACATAAAGTGTAAAAAAAAAACACACTGGGATTGGATATTGGACTGCTGGAAAATGATGCTGGAGAGGTAGCAATGTGGGACAAGGAAATGGCAGATGAACTGAATCAGTATTTTGTATTAGCAGTGTGGTGGAAATTCCAGGTGTTGGGGGCATGAAGTGTGAAGTTACCATAACTAGAGGGAAGGTTCTTGGGAAACTGAAAGGTCTGAAGATGGATAAGTAACCTGAGGCAGATGGTATACACCTCAGTTCTAAAAGAGGTGGCTGAAGAGATTGTGGAGGCATTAGTAGCGATCTTTCAAGAATCACTAGGTTCTGGAATGGTTCCGGAAGACTGAAAAATTGCAAATGCCACTTCACTTTTCAAGTAGGGAGAAAGGCAGAAGAAAGGAAACTATAGGCCAGTTAGTCTGACCTCAGTGGTTGGGAAGATGATGGAGTTGATTATAAGGCTGAGGTCTCAGGGTAATTGGAGACACATGATAAAATAGGCCAAAGTCAGTGTGGGTTTCTCAGGGTAAAATTTTGCCTGACCATTCTTGGAATTCTTTGAGGAATTGTCAAGCAGGATAGACAAAAGATAATTGGTTGATGTTGTGTACTTGGATTTTTCAAAAGGTCTTTGACAACATACCACACATGAGGCTGCTTCACAAGCTATGAGCCTATGGTATTACAGGAAAGACCCTAGCATGGATAAAGCAGTGGCTGATTGACAGGAGGCAAAGAATGAGAATAAAAGGAGCCTTTTCTGGTTGGCTGCTAGTGATTAGCGGTGTTCCACAGGGGTCTGTATTGGGACCGATTCTTTTTTACGTTATATGTCAAATATTTGGGTGATAGAATTGATGGCTTTGTTGAAAAGTTTACTGACAATATGAATATAGGTGGAGGGGCAGGCAGTTTTGAGGAAGTAAAGAGACTACAGGACTTAGACAGAATAGGAGAATTAGCAAAGAAGTGGCAGATTGAATAGTGTGTCAGGAAGAGTATGGTCATGTAGTTTTGGTTGGCAGACAGGAAGCAAAGTGTGGGAATAAACGGGACCTTTTCAGAATGGCAGGCAGTGACTTGTGGGGTACTGCAAGGCTCAGTGCTGAGACCCCAGTTGTTTACAATATATATTAATGACTTAGACGAGGGAATTAAATGCAGCATCTCCAAGTTTGCGGATGACACGAAGCTGGGCGGCAGTGTTAGCTATGAGGAAGATACTAAGAGGATGCAGGGTGACTTGGATAGGTTAGGTGAGTGGGCAAATTCATGGCAAATGCAATTTAATGTGGATAAATGTGAGGTTATCCACATTTATCAAGAACAGGAAAACAGATTATAATCTGAATGGTGGCCGATTAGGAAAAGGGGAGGTGCAACGAGACCTGGGTGTCATTGTACACTAGTCATTGGAAGTGGGCATGCAGGTACAGCAGGTGGTGAAAAAGGCGAATGGTATGCTGGCATTCATAGCAAGAGGATTCAAGTATAGGAGCAGGGAGGCACTACTGCAGTTGTACAAGGCCTTGGTGAGACCACACCTGGAGTATTGTGTGCAGTTTTGGTCCCCTAATCTGAGGAAAAACATTCTTGCCATGGAGGGAGTACGAAGAAGGTTCACCAGATTGATTCCTGGGATGGCAGGACTTTTATATGATGAAAGACTGGATCGACTAGGCTTATACTCTCTGGAATTTAGAAGATTAAGGGGAGATCTGATTGAAACGTATAAAATTCTAAAGGGATTGGACAGGCTAGATGCAGGAAGATTATTCCCGATGTTGGGGAAGTCCAGAACGAGGGGTGACAGTTTGAGGATAAAAGGGAAGCCTTTTAGGACCGAGATGAGGAAAAACTTCTTCACACAGAGAGTGGTGAAGAAGTGAATCTGTGGAATTCTCTGCCACAGGAAACAGTTGAGGCCAGTTTGTTGGCTATATTTAAGAGGGAGTTAGATATGGCCTTTGTGGCTTAAGGGATCAGGGGGTATGGAGAGAAGGCAGGTACGGGGTTCTGGGTTGGATGATCAGCCATGATCGTACTGAATGGCGGTGCAGGCTCGAAGGGCCGAATGGCCTACTCCTGCACCTATTTTCTATGTTTCTATGTTTTCTAGAAGAAATAAAAGCATAGATTGTTTTCTAAATGGAGAGAAAATACAAAAATCTGAGGTGCAGAGGGACTTGGGTGTCCTCGTGCAAGATTCCATAAAAGTTAATTTTCGGGTTGAACTGATGGTAAAGAAGCCAAATGCAATGTTAGCATTCATTACAGGAGGACTGGAATATAAAAGCAAGGATGAAATGTTGAGAAAGCACTAGTGAGGCCTCACTTGGAGTAGTGTGAGCAGTTTTGGGTCCCCTATTTTAGAAAGGATGGGTCGATTGATGAAAGGCCTTGTTAGAGTGGACGTGGAAAGGGTGTTTCCTATGGAGGGAGATGGTAAGACCAGAGATCACAGCCTCAGAATCGAGGGACATTCTTTTAAAATGGAGACGAGGAGGAATTTCTTTAGCCAGAGAGAGGTGAATCTGTGGAATTCTTTAACACAGGCAGCTGTGGAGGCCAAGTCTTTATGTATATTTAAGGCAGAGGTTGATAGATTCTTGATTGGTCAGGGCATGAAGGGATACGGGGGAAGGCCTGAGACTGGGGCTGAGGGGAAAATTGGATCAGCCATGACGAAATGGCAGAGCAGACTCGATGGGCCAAATGGCCTAATTGTGCTCCTATATACAATGCCTTACATTTGTCTAGATTAAACTCCATATCTGCAACAGATGTATATTCTGGTGTATCTTTTGACAACTTTCTTCACTATCCACAACTCCACCAGTTTTTGTGTCATGCACAGATGTAGTAATCAGCCTATTTACATTTTCATTCATCGCTTACATACATCACAAAGAACAGAAGTTTCAGCACTGATCTCTGCAGAACACCTCTGGTCACAGATCTCCAGTCCAAATAACATTCCTCCATCCCTACTCACTGCCTTCTGCATCCAAGCCTATTGTAAATCCAAAATTGTAATGTCTTTTCGAAATTGTTGCACAGGTCTAGATGTAGCAGCTGTGACAAAGTCTGTGGTGGAAAGCATCAGGAAGAAAGATGCCAAGGACTTTACTCACCATGACCAATCACCATCTCTGGATACTGCCACCACAAAAGTGAGTGTTGTTTTCTGTCTGCTTGTGACCTTAAATGGCAATTAGTAAGCAAAGGTACTTTTCCTCATTCCATAATATGGTTTTCAAATTCATTCAGTCTAATTTTAGCAAAATACCTGAAGTAAGAATAAACCAGTATTTTGTGCTGTGTTCACATAACTTTCCAGAGTAATTAACTAGAGGAATTATGTCCCCCAATCTAATCTATTTTATTAGATTCTGTTTTAATTAGATGAATATTCTAAACTATTGTTGATCAGATGTCGATTTCTAAAATAATTAGGTTCAAACCTGTTGAATTAAAGCTATTACAACTGAATATGAGGAGAGAAGATTTAAGAACAGTAAAGTCACTACACTTTAAATGTTATCATCTGAGTCAGCTAATAACAAATGACTTTTACAGGAAGATCGCTTGAAGATCAATGTTATTGAATGGTTGATGTTCGATCCTGCACAAAGGGCAGAAGCACTAATCCAAAGCAATGCAATAATGAGGAAATTCTTGGGTATGTTCTGCTTTCTACATGCAGGTTTTTAAAACACCATTAACCAACTTGCAAATGATATAACTTTATTTAAAAATACAAATATGAATCAAAAGTGGATGGAGAAATCTCAGTAATAATTGATTTATGTTGTGTGATTTTGTCTTTGCCTTGAAATTAAGTTGCGCAGTGCCATTTCCCAAAAATGGCTGCCTAAAAATGTTTGGCAACCTCCTACTCTGCAGCTATCCACACAGGAGGAAAGTGTTTTGATGCTAGTGAAAGAAAGTAATCAGAATATTACTTTAGCTACCATGTTTATTTTCTTATATTAGTGTGATCAAACGCATTATTTTTGTGCTACAGTTGCACACCATCATGTTGACAGAGGCATCCCTTCATGCTTAACTGAGTAATAGTTTGGGGAAAACATTTTTTTCTACTTCCATGTTGAAAGTCTATCTCTCATGCTTTATTTGTATAGCAGTCATTGCAAATCTACAATTAACCAAATTTCCAGACATGGTTGTGACCATCAATGTGCAAGTTACAGATTATTGATATGAAGTTGGAAGCTCTGAGGGTTTTCACAGTGGTGAAATCCTCCTTGACTCTGCTGGTTTGAGCATGGTTATAATGAAGATAAATAAAATACAGATGTAATATTTCTGTGAATACATTGTAGCTTTCCAGACATCTTCGATAATACCAGAAGTTGAGCATGACTGCACAAGCCCAGCTCTGCTTTTGCAAGTTCTTTGTTGGTTTGTTATGGATACAAATTGCTGTAAGTTATTTTCTATATGTACAGCATCTTCAAGATTATGTGGTTACAATTCTGTGAGTATGTATTTAGTTTCTTTAAGTGCTCAGTCAAGCTTGTTTCTATATACAAGCAATACACATAAAAATTGCTGGTGAACGCAGCAGGCCAGGCAGCATCTCTAGGAAGAGGTACAGTCGACGTTTCAGGCCGACCCTTCGTCAGGACCTATATATTTTCTATATATGTGTAGTTTTGGCAACTGAGAGCTTTTCCTCACAGTAGTAGCATTTTAATGTTTGAGATTTAAAAACTGCAAAAGGTAGAAAAATTTAGCTTCTGTGGAAAGAGAAACAATTATCTTCTCAGTTCTGATGAGGGATCCCAGATCAGAAACATTCACTGTTTCTCTGCACAGATGCTGTATAGTTTTTCCAGTGTTTCCACCATTTTGGTTTTTATTTCAGATTTCCAGCAGGTATCATATATGATTTTTTTTTCACTTGAGGGTTTGCAACCAAAAGTTGATAGAGAAATTTATAATAAAACTTAACCATGTAATAGACCATAAGATATAGGAGCAGAATTAGGACATTTGTCCCATTGAATATTCTCAACCAGTATATCATGGCTTATTGAATTTTCCTCTCATCCCCAATCTCCTGCCTTCTCCCTGTATCCCTTCATGCCCTGACAATCACATTCACCACTCTCTGGCTAAAGAAATTCCTCTTCATCTCCATTCTAAAAGGTAAATAGTCAAACCTTTCATTTCTTCTACCAAAATGCATGACTATACACTTCCCAACACTGTTTTCCATCTGCCCTTTCTTTGCCCATTCTCCTAATCTAGCTAAGTCCTTTTGTAGCCTCTCTACTTCCTCAAAACCAGCTGCCCCTCCACCTATCTTCATATTGTCTGCAAACTTTGCAGCAAAGCCATCAGTTCCATCATCCAAATCACTGACATATAATGTAAAAAGAATTGGTCCCAACACAGACCCCTGTAGCATACCACTGGTCACTGGCAGCCAGCCAGCAAAAGCTCCCTTTATTCCCACTCTTTGCCTCCTGCCAATCAGCCACAGCTTTATCCATGCTAGAATCTTCCTTGTAATACCATGGGCTTGTAGCTTGTTAAGCTGTCTCATGTGTGGCACCTTGTCAAAGACCTCCTGAAAATCCAAGAACATGACATCAACCAATTCTCCTTTGTCTATCCTGCTTGTTCTGCTCACAGAATCCCAACAGATATGTCAGGCAAAATTTTCCCTTGAGAAAACCATGATGACTATGGCCTATTTTATCATGTCTCCAAGTACCCTGAGACCTCATTCTTATAATCTACTCCATCATCTTCCCAACCACTGAGGCCAGACTAACTGGACGATAGTTTCCTTTCTTGAAGAGTGGAATGACTTTTGCAATTTTCCATTCATCTGGAACCATTCCAGAACTTAGTGATTTTTGAAAGATCACTACTAATGCCTCCACAATCTCTTCAGCCACCTCTTTTTGAACTCTGGGGTGTACACCATCTGCTCCAGGTGACTTATCCACCTTCAGACCTTTCAGTTTCCCAAGAGCCTTCTCTCTATTTATGGTAACTTTACACACTTCAAGCCCCCTAGCACCTGGAACTTCCACCACACTGCCAGTGTCTTCCACAGTGAAGACTGATGCAAAATACTTACACAATTTGTCAGCAATTTCCATGCACCTATTACTGTCTCTCCAGCATTGTTTTCCAGTGGGCCGATATCCAGTTTTGCCTCTCATTTACACTTCAGATATCTGAAGAAGCTTTTGGTAACCTTTTTAATATTATTGGCTAGCTTACTTTCGCATTCCATGTTAACCTTCTGAATGACTATTTTAGTTGCCTTCTGTTGGTTTTTAAAAACTTCCCACTAATTTTTGCTCTTATTTATGCCCTTGTTTTGGTTTTTATGTTGGCTTTGACTTTTCTTCTTAGCCACGGTTATGTCGTCTTTCCTTTAGAATACTTCTTCCTCTTTGGGATGTATATATCCTCTGCCTTCTGAATTGCTTCCAGAAATTCCAGTCATTGCTGTTCTGCCATCATCCCTGCCAGCCTGCCTTTCCAATCAGTTCTGACCAACTCCTCTCTCATGCTTCTGTAATTCCCTTTACTGTACTGTAATACTGATACATCTGACTTTAACTTCTCCTTCTCAAATTTCAGGATGAATTCCATCATTTTGTAATCAGTTGCCCTTAAGAGTTCTTTTACCTTAGGCTCTCTAATCTATTCTGGTTCACTGCACAATACTCAATCCAGAATAGCTATTGTAACATTGCCCTTTTGGCATGCATTTCTATCTCCCGTTGTAATTTGTGGGCCACATCCTTACTACTGTTTGGGGGTCTGTATACAAGTCCCATCAGAGTCTTTTAACCCTTGCAGTTGCTTAGCTCTATCCACAATGATTCAACACCTTCCGACCCTATGTCACCTCTTTCTAATGATTTAATTTCATTTTTTACCAACAGAGGAACATTGCCCCCTCTGCCTTCCTGCCTATCCTTTTAATTCAATGTGTATCCTTGGACCATCAACCACCCGGCTATAATCTTTCAGCCATGATTCAGTGATGTCTACACATTATACCTGCCAATCTGCAACTGTGCTGCAAGTTCCTCTACCTTATTCCATATACTGCGGGCAGTCAGATATGACACCTTCAGTCCCGCATTCACCGTTTTCGATTTTGTCCGCCTTTTACGTTGCAACTCATCCTGTTTACTGCAATTTTTCTGTGTGAACAGCCTCTCCTCACTACAATTTGCCTCTGTTTGTAAACCTGCTATGTCATCTTCAGCACTATTATCCGCTTTTCCTACAATACTTCTTGCATTGATATATAGGCAGCTCAGGACATTAGTCGCAACATGCTCAACTTTTTGATTCCTAACTTTGTCTGACGTCTTACCAACATCTGCCTCCACAAGCTCCACTAACTGTTCTGGCACTCTGGTCCCATCCCCCGCAACTCTAAAAACCCCACCATGCAGCAATAACAAACCTTCCTGCTGGCCCCCCTACAAAAAGAGTACAGTCAATATTTCAAGCCAAGACCCTTCAGCAGGGTCTCAGCCTGAAATGTGGACTGTACTGTTTTTCATAGATGCTCCCTAGCCTGCTGAGTTCCTCCAGCATTTTGTGTGTGTTGCCTGGAGGTCCTGCCCTTACACTTGGCACCTAACTCCCTATGAAGAACCCTGTCACTCATTCTACCTGTGTCATTGGTATCTACGTGGACTATGACTTCTGGCTGTTCACCCTCCCACTTAAGAATAAGTGAGTATTATTTGTGTAATTAGTGTCATGATTGTGTTTTGTAGCTTCTAAGAAACATGAAGCAGCTAAAGAGGTGTTCAGCAAAATCCCACCGGATTCTGTAGCTGCAGTGTATGCAAACTGGGAAAATTATGGAATGGAAGTCATGCCTCCAGCAGAGGATGAAAACGCTGTCCGGGAACATTTGTGCATACGAGCTTATCTGGTAAATTATGAGAGAAAATGTTTAAATCCTATATTCCTAGCAGTGAAATCACTCTCGAGGAATGCAGAACAGAAATAAGGCTCTGTTGTTGGAATTACAAACTTAGATTTAATAGCTAGGCAATGCAGTTATCCCTATAACCTCAAATGGATTGATGACTTAACATCAAATTGGCCAGAGCTCCAAAGGATATTGATGCAAACATAACCAATTTTCACCAACTAATAATCCTTTCTAGTTGCTCAAAAATTAATTATCTAAATATTTTGTTGCAGTTTAAATTTGAAAAAAGCTATAATCTTTGAAAGCATGCTTTCACATTTTTCTGCCAATTTTGTTTTTGTGTTGTATGATTACTGATTGTTAAAGTTTCTGCTTCTAATTAACTAATTGTGTAAATTATGCTCTGTTTCAGGAAGCTCATGAAAAATTTAATGAATGGTTCAAAGTGAAGCAATCTGCACCACAAGAGCCTACCCTCACTGAAAATGCAAGTTTCACAGAAACGGTGGCTCATGAACACAAGCAGAAAAAGTTCAAGGTTCACAATATATGTAAAATTTTCAGCTGTTGTAGTTTGAATTTTTCAATGCTTTTTCTATACTTATTTCTTTAATCCCTTCTCTCCAATAGATGGATTTTAAAAGATGGAGTGACAACTTGGAAGAATTGACCAATGAAGTAAAAGAGAAAATCTATAATGTCTTGCTTTTTGTGAATGGAGGATGGCTGGTTGACATCAGAGAGGTAAAAGTAAAAAGTAATATTTATTGAGTTATTTGGGTTTTTTTTGGAAAATATTGAAAATTAAGCAGTTGAGTTAGTTACCCCAATGTCATGACAGTTCAGGAACTGGAAATTTGCCCTTGCGGAATTCAGATCACTACCAAAAAAACCTGAGAAATGGAATGAAAATGTGCTGTTATGAAATTTGTGAAAAATAAATAAACGCAAAATAAAGAGAAGAACTCATTTAACGAGGACAGCCATTGCAGGCTGCCAGTTCACAGCAGAAGGCCTCTTAAGGGGTTTGCTTTGGAAACTGACATGGCAATCTCTCCTATTGATATATGTACACAGTACCTTATTAAACAATGTAAAATCCATTCCTAAAGAGTTTAAACAACATGCCTTTCTATTCTGCCTACAATACCATCAGAATTTCCTTGCCTGTAGATTGTGTACTTGTGGGAGAAATTGCTGTTGAGAGAAATACTTCCTGTAGAAATGCTTGTAACACAGGATCCAGTGTGGGGGGCGGGGGGTGGAGGTTGTCCAGGCAGACCCATTGTTTCAGCTTGTTCTTGCCCCACTGAACTCATATCAGCTTACCTCGACTCTGTTTCATCCCCCCCCCCACCCCCCATTCAGTCCCTTCCTACCTACATCCATGACATCTCACACGGTCTTGATCTTTTCAAGGATTTCAACTTCTCTGGCTCCCTTCATCTCACTTTTACTATGGATGTCCAGTCCCTATACACCTTCATCCCCCACCAGGGAGGCCTCAAATCTCTGTTATTTTTCTGGACACCAGAGCAAACCAGTTCCCCTCCACCACCATTCTCCTGTGCCTAGCGGAACTTGTTCTCATTCTCAGTAATTTCTCCTTTGGTTCCTCCCACTTCCTTCAAACAAAAAGGGTAGCCATGGACATTTGCATGGGTCCCAGCTCTGCCTGCCCGATGGCATGATCGACTTCTCAAACTACCAGTAATGCCCCCCCACCTCATCTTACCAGTCAACATCCCAGCTCTTTTCTTCATCCCTCCCCTTCCAGGTTTCACCTATCACCTGGCTTTTATCCCCCCCCCCCTTTTAAATCTACTCCTCAGCAATTTTTTCTCCAGTCCTGCTGAAGAGGTTTGGCCCGAAAAGTTGACTGTACTTTTTTCCATAGTTGCTGCCTGGCTTCCTGAGTTCCTCTAGCATTTTGTGTGTTGTTGGGTGTAGGGTCATGTTGTGCCTGTGCGCAACTGTATATCAATTAAATAAAAGCATGCACATGGAAGATGGCTTTAACTGGTGTATTCAGGTTGAAGAGAGAGAGTACAATGTATATGCGTAGACAACAATGCATGCAAAGACAACAGATCAATACGTAGTGCTAAGGTGGGGGTGGTCATTGCTGTACAAGAAGTAGATCCATAATTTACACTTCCTCCCCCTTTATATTAATGCAACATAAAACTGTATATGAACAAAACATTCAATTTCCCTTTCATAAACCTATATTGCAAATAAACGTGCTTTCACAATAACAGTCCGTAACAAACTTCACAGTTCTAAAGGTTTGGTGTTTTGGGTGGCACTCTGTTTCAGGATAGCGCCTCTGGAGCTGTGGAGTGGCATCAAGTTTGATAGATGTCTTGTCTGAGACAACGTTCTCAGTTTTTCATGTCACGTCGCTGTCAGTGACAACATAATCATCACTGAGAGGCAAGTCCGGTGACTGTAATGTGTCCATCTTGTTGGATGCAATCGACTCGGGTGTGTTCTTTGGTTCAGCATCCAGTATCTGGTCCACATGACATCTCCATGTCTGATCTCCAATATCCACTGTGTGTATTAGTGGTCAGTTCTTGTACCTATCCTACCATGTGTCCACTTGTCGTCTTGGACTTCCTGTCCAATCTTGAAGCTACTTGCTGCTTCACTTGGCAACTGGGTGAACTGTTTATTCTGTACTTCCATCTGGAGGTCTGGTTTCAGAAGGTCAATGCGAGATCTCAGATTCCTGCTTAGGATCAGCATTGCAAGTGTTTGATTTGACGTCACATGAACAGAGTTCTGATACACAAAAAGGAAGTTGATTACCTTGTGCTGTCAAGAAGTGTCCTTGTCCATCGATGTAATGGACTCTTGATGGTTTGGATCAACCTGGATCAGCTGACCCATTCGTTGCTGTGTGGTGAGGAGCTGACTTGAAATGTCTGCCATTTTTCTTCATGAACAGTCGGAATTCTTCTGACGTGTATTGTGGTCCATTGTCACTCACAATTTGTTCTGATAAGCCGTTTCTGGCAAAGAGAGTCATCAGAATGAAGACTGTCTTTGCTGAGGTAGTTAACTTCATTGGTATAACCGCCGGCCACTGCGAGTGAGCATCCACAGCAATCAGAAACGTGGAGTTCATGAACGGGCGTCAACATGTGCTCTTTGCCATGGTGACGATGCCTATGGGGATGTATTTTGAACGTTTTGGCATCCCAAACAGCTTTTGGCCAAGTCTTCAATCTGTTTACCTATTCCCAGCCAGCTCTGGGTGTGACTCTTCATCTTGACTGTACCCAGGTGTCCTTCGTGCAGACTTTCTAACACTCTGCTGAGCAGTTTAGAGGGAATCACAACTCGAGATCAACATTTCACCGTTCTTTGACATACCTACGGTTGGTCTCGTCTCACTGAGAACTCTGGAAACACAGGGTTACCGTGAGCTAGCCATCCTTGCATGGCAATTTCATAGACTTTTGACAATGTCGGGTCATTCCTTGTTTCCCTTTGCATTTCAGAATTTGTTACCGGCAACTGGTCCATCAATGCAGTGTGGACCATTTCTGCTGGGTCACAGTATGAAGACTTCTTCAGTTGCCAATAGTGTTGCTGTGTTATTTGGTACCCTTGAACTCTATGTTGTAAGAGTGGGCCTCTAGGAATAGTGCCCAATGTAACCAGGAAGCAGTCATCACTGGAATTCCCTTCCTGGGATTGAAAATCGACACAAGCGACTGGTGATCTGTCACTGGCATAAACTTTTTTCTGTAGAGGTAGCGGTAGAACTTCTTTATTCCCCATATTAGACTAAGGGCCTCTTGGTCAATCTGTGTATAGTTGAATTCTGCACTCATCAGTGATCTTCAAGCAAACGCAATCTGACATTCAGATCCATCTTTCAGAATATGTGACAAAATGGCTCCAATGCCATAAGGGGATGCATTACATGCCAGTCTGATGGGCAGGGATGGGTCATAATGTGTGAGCAGTTCGTCAGATGTTATTAGTCTCTGTTTCCTTGAATTCTCTTTCACATCTTTCTGACCATTCCCAATTTGCTCCTGTCTGTAACAGTGCCTTCAATGGATGCAGCATTGTAGCAATGTTTGGGAGAAACTGGTGGTAGTAGTTTACAAGGCCCAAGTATGGCCTGGGTTTTGACACATTTTCCAGTTTGGGTACCTGTAGCACTGCTTCAATCTTCTCTTATGATTTGTGTATCTCATGCTTGTCCACATTATGAGATGTCATTCTTGAAAAACCCACATTTCTCTCTCTTTGCGCACAGACCATACTCACTCAGCCTGGTAAGCACTTTACCAAGGTTCTGAAGGTGCTGTTCATCATTTTTGCCAGTCATGATGATGTCATCAAGGTAACATTGTATTCCTGGGATATCTTGGA